>NW_027508836.1:180000-205000 GCF_051911475.1 Siphateles boraxobius
GAAAACACAACTGCCTACATTCATAAGGATAAGAAAATGCCTCCTCTGGAATCTACTTGCTGCTCCAACTGCCACAGACTTTTACAAAGGATTGCAATTCTTGAAACAAAGTTAATTGCGGGACCACCAAACCAGACGGAACACACAACAGAGCTTCGTCATGGACGTCCTCAGCATACAGCCGGTGAGTCCCATGAATCTAGTGTTTCTCGACAGGCCATACTGAGTGTAGAGAAACAAGCCGATCGTTTTACTAATCGATGGCACAAACAGGGTGCGAGACCCAAAGGCACTCGAGACATCAGATTGTCACGAGCATCACATATTACTGCAGTAGCATCCTCTACCCCAGATACGGCTCCGACAAGGACTGCAAACACTGGTCTCCTACCACCGCCTATACATCTTGAGAACAGATTTGAAGTATTAATGAATGAGGAATCCCCAAATTTGATGAATGTGATCGCACACAGACTGAATCAGCCAGTAGCTAACACTGATGCTAACTGGGGCTCAAGGTCGACCAGACAGCGGCACTCAGCTCACAGTGCAGCCGAGCCCAGGACTCTGATAGTGGGCGACTCCGTAATCAGAAACATTAATAGCAGGGATACAACAACGTGCTGCCTTCCACAAGCAACAACATCTGATGTAAACAGGGAACTTCAGAACATTCTGATGAAACATAAGACTGCAAATCGACTCATCATTCATGTGGGGAAGAATGATATTCATAAAGAGCAGTCGGAACTTCTTAAAAAGGATTTCAATGAACTTTTTGAAACACTTAAAAGACTGAAAGTTCAGACATTCATCAGTGGACCACTCCCAGCAAGAGGAACAAACAGGTTTTCACGGTTGCTTGGGCTTAATACATGGCTGCAAAAAACCTGCAATATAAAAGGAGTGAACTTTATTGACAACTTCAATCTTTTCTGGAGTCAGAGGCAACTGTTTCAACAGGATGGCCACCACCCAAACAAACTTGGTTCAAGAGTGCTAAAGGACAATATCTACTTCTCCCTCCGTCATCCTTCTGCAATGTGTGCCAATCCACTCAACCTGAATGGCACACACACACCTGGATACAGTAGGAATGACCACAGGATTTCACTTCAGCACCTGAATGGACATGCGGTTGACACATCACACAAGGACAGTGATAACACCACTCAGCCACAACAACCTCTGCTCACGGACACAATCTCAGCTGAGCCCTGCCCACAGAGCTCACCACAGACAGACTGTGACATACCAGCACTGCTCCAATATACAGCACCCAAGGACGACTTTCTGGAAAACAGCCAGGGAAACCAGGACAGCATATTACAGCCTCCAATAACACCAGAGCAAAAATCACTCTCACTGGAAACATTATCACTCTCTCCAGCATCTCCACTTCTGTGCTTCTCAGAGAAAATGGAACAACTGGTGCATGCTGGAACTAGACTATCCCACTCTTTTGCTGCGAGCCCCCAGATACCAACCAAAAAACGCCAGGCCCCACAACCACCAAAGCCTACGGGCCCAGCTCGCCCTCCCCCTCCCCCTGTGAGAGCTCTTCGGCCTCTGCCACAGCGCCAGGGCCCACACCCTCCTCCAGCGGCTCGAGGTGAACCAAAAACAACTGATACCAGCTCTCAGTGATATGTGTCGGGTCCCCGCTATGATAACAATAACTTTCTCAAATGTTTACAGAACAAGCAGGAACCCAGTGTGCCTGTATCTTTTTCTGTTGCTGTTCGATTACATGATAGAAAGTCTAAGGCCTTCAAAAGCCGTACAGCAAACCCATCTAATCTGGTGCCTATTACACGACATACCAAGATTGCTGTGGGGACAAAAAGTAAGACTGTTAAGTTAGCACTTTTAAACATCCGTTCACTTAAAAATAAATCACTTTTAGTCAACGACTTAATAACCACATACAACCTGGATTTTATGTTGCTAAATGAAACTTGGCTAGAAGAAAGTTGCAGTGCAACAGTCCTCAATGAAACAGCCCCTCCTAACTTTACTTTTATGAGTGTCTGCAGAGCTGTCAGAAGAGGCGGAGGTTTAGCTGCTCTTTATAAAGATGTCTATCAATGTAAGCAAATATCATTTGGGAATTACCCGTCTTTCGAATATCTGGGTATTGTGTTAAAAGGTGCTCCACGCATTTTACTTATAATTGTTTACAGGCCTCCAAAATACTCTCCAGCTTTTGCTGAGAACTTAACAGAACTGTTATCAACAATTTCCTCAGAGTTTGACTGCTTTGCCATTGCTGGAGATTTTAACATTCACATAGATAATGCAGAAAACAATATGGCAAAAGAAATCCAAACTGTTTTAAAAACTTTTGATCTGACTCAGCATGTACATGGACCCACACATAATCGTGGACACACTCTAGATTTACTTATCAGTAAGGGTCTAAACATTTCATCAATTGTTATTAAGGATGTAGCACTGTCTGATCATTTTTGTATTTTCTTTGATATATTGATCTCTCCTGCCATTGAAGCTAGATCTGTGTCTGTCAAGAAGAGATGCTTAAATGAGAACACTAGTGTACTATTTATGAAGGCTATATCTTTAACACCAAGCATATCTGCTGACTCTGTTGATTTTCTCCTTGATTCTTTTAACTCAAAAGTTAAGAGTGTAATTGATGATATTGCTCCTGTGAAAGTCAGGAAGAAGAGTGACAGACAAAAAGCACCTTGGAGAAACTCAACAGCAGTGCAAAATATGAAAAGACAATGCAGAAAAGCAGAGCGCATGTGGCGGAAGACAAAACTTGTAGTCCATTATAACATCTACAAAGACAGCATCCATGCTTTCAATGAGGAACTAGGCAAAGCTAGACAGACTTTCTTCTTGAATATTATTAACAGCAATATAAACAACACACGCACTCTTTTGCTACTGTAGAGAGACTGACAAACCCCCCAAGCCAGATTCCCAGTGAAATGCTCTCAGTGAGAAAGTGCAGTGAGTTTGCTTCTTTCTTCTCTGAGAAAATCAATAATATCAGAAAGGTGATCAGCTCATCCTTGAGTTGCGCTGGGGTCAGGCAGATCAGACAACAGCACGAGAAAGTAGCCACTATGTCTGATTTCGAAGAAATTGATGGCAACATTTTGGAAGAAACCGTACAGCACCTAAAAACATCAACCTGCGCCCTTGACGCACTTCCCACATCTTTTTTCAAAAATGTGTTACACAGCTTAGAAGCAGATCTCCTAGAAGTGGTAAATGCCTCACTTCTCTCTGGGAGTTTTCCGACCTCCCTGAAAACTGCTGTTGTCAAGCCCCTCCTGAAAAAGAGCAATCTGGATAAGACAATATTAAACAACTATAGACCGATCTCAAATCTTCCTTTCATAGGCAAGATCATTGAAAAAGTTGTCTTCAATCAGCTGAACAAATTCTTAAGCTCGAATGGATACTTTGACCATTTTCAATCTGGTTTCCGACCGCACCACAGTACAGAGACCCCGCTCATAAAAATAATAAATGATATTCGCTTAAATACTGATACAGGCAAATTATCAGTGCTGGTACTACTCGACCTCAGTGCTGCATTTGACACTGTCGATCACAAAATACTTCTTGACAGGCTGGAAAACTGGGTCGGGCTTTCTGGGATAGTCCTAAAATGGTTCAGGTCATACTTGGTAGGGAGAGGTTATTATGTGAGTATTGGAGATCATAAGTCTGAGTGGACATCCATGACATGCGGAGTCCCGCAAGGCTCAATTCTTGCGCCACTCCTATTCAACCTGTACATGCTCCCAATGAGCCAAATAATGAGAAAGAACAAAATCGCTTACCATAGCTATGCAGACGACACACAGCTCTACTTATCCCTATCGCCTAACGATTACAGCCCCATTGACTCCCTTTGCCAATGCATTGATGAAGTAAACAATTGGATGTGCCAAAACTTTCTTCAGTTAAACAAAGACAAAACTGAAGTCATTGCGTTTGGAAACAAAGATGAAGTTCTCAAGGTGAACGCATACCTTCAGTCTAGGGGTCAAACAACTAAAAATCAAGTCAGGAATCTTGGTGTGTCTCTGGAGTCAGACCTTAGTTTCAGTAGTCATGTCAAAGCAATAACTAAATCAGCATACTATCACCTGAAAAATATTGCAAGAGTTAGATGCTTTGTTTCCAGTCAAGACTTAGAGAAACTTGTGCATGCTTTCATCACCAGTAGGGTGGATTATTGTAATGGACTTCTCACTGGCCTTCCTAAAAAGACCATAAGACAGTTGCAGCTCATACAGAACGCTGCTGCTAGGATTCTGAGCAGAACCAGAAAATATGAACACATCACACCAGTCCTCAGGTCTTTACACTGGCTGCCAGTTACATTTAGGATTGATTTTAAAGTATTATTACTGGTATATAAATCATTCAATGGCCTAGGACCTCAATACATTGCAGATATGCTCACTGAATATAAACCCAACAGATCACTCAGATCATTAGGATCACATCGGCTAGAAATACCAAGGGTTCACTCTAAGCATGGCGAGTCTGCTTTTAGCTACTATGCCAGCCGCAGCTGGAACCAGCTTCCAGAAGAGATCAGATGTGCTCCTACAGTAGTCACATTCAAATCCAGACTCAAAACACATATGTTTAGCTGTGCATTTACTGAATGAGCACTGTGCCACTGTTCGTCCGACTGTTTGCACTGTATTTTATTTTATGTTTTAATTATTCTGATTTCTGTATTTTATCTTTTATTCTAAACTGTTTTAATTATTCTGATTTCTTTTGATTATTTTAATTTCTTCTATGTAAAGCACTTTGAATTACCATTGTGTATGAAATGTGCTATATAAATAAACTTGCCTTGCCTTGCCTTGCCTTGTTTGTGTGTGTTTGTGTGTGTCTGTGTGTGTGTGTTTGTGTGTGTCTGTGTGTGTCTGTGTGTGTGTGTGTGTGTGTGTTTGTGTGTGTCTGTGTGTGTGTGTGTGTGTGTGTGTGTGTGTGAGGATTATGCAGCTCATCTGAGAGGAGGAGCGTCTATTGTGTCTGTTTGTCTCTCGATCAGCAGTAAAGGACGTCTCCTCTCTCTCTCTCCCTCACACACACTCTCTCTCACACACACACACACACACACACACACACACACACGCTCTCAGGCTGGTGATGGAGGGGATGGAGGTTCTGACGGAGGCTGGAGGAGCTTCACACAGCGACGGGTTCAACAGCGAGTGTCTCCTGCCGCCGGACACCGACTTCATGATCGGTCAGTGAACAAACATCCTCAGAGTTTCAGTCTCGTCGTCCAGCACACACACACACACACACACACACACACACACACACACACACACACACACACACACACACACACACACACACACACACACACACACACACACACACACACACACACTCATTCTCACATCAGGACACTTTTACTGGACAGGAAGATAAATGACTGAAAATGTAGTGAGTTTGTGCTTAAAACAAGAACAAATACCTACCAATGGAGTCAGAAAATAATCTTGTTTTCTCTTTGAATTAAGTTTATTTTTCTGACTCGCTTTTTTTTTCAGCATAAAGTCACTTGTTTTCTGAAAAACTTTATCAAAATAAGACTCAATATATTCAGTCATTTTGCTTCTTGTCCAGTAAATGTTTCTTGATTTAAGATTGTTTGGATCTGTGTGCTGTAAACTCTGAGGAGGAACATCATGTTTGCAGTGTATTAGATTCTCTTCTCTAGTTTTTATAATGCATAAATTAAGTGAAAACATTCCAAATATATCTCAAAATCTATTTATACCACAGGTAGATTTTCAGAAAACTAGGCTGAATATATAAACGTGGTTTTATTTCTCTTGTGTGTGTTGAAGGTTCAGAAATTTGAACACAAATGATCTTTTCAGTGTTAAAAGTGTCTTTCTTGAGTTGAATGAAGTTTATAGATGTGTGTGAGACAGAAAGAGAGAGACGGATCAGATCTCCACACGCCAGCCGGAGACATTAACAGCCGCGCAGCGTTCAGATCTAAACACACTCTGACACACAGCTGAGTGTGTGTGTGTGTGTGTGTGTGTGTGTGTGTGTGTGTGTGTGTGTGTGTGTGTGTGTGTGTGTGTGTGTGTGTGTATGTGTGTGTGTGTGTGTGTGTGTGTGTGTGGGGAAGGTCAGGGTGGATCCGCTGGGATTTGCTAGTCTTAATTCCTTTCTGAAGTGGGATTATGGCCGATTATAATCCACACACAAACACACTCAGACAATCCATCGATTCTCCATCTCAGCTCCATAGAAGAAGAAACGCTGAGATAGTGAATCATGGGATCATTTAGCTATAATTCACTCATTTTGTTTTTACATTTTATAAATTAAACAGCTCATAAATATACTTTATCACTATAAAATTTAAATTACCAATCAACATGCACCAATGCTACATTTTTCTAAATGTCACAATCATTTGTTAACAAACAATTATTCATTACTTCAATGAGCTCATTGTTTCTGCATTAAATTATTACATTGTTAAATGAATACATTTTTAGCTAACTGTGATTTCTGAAATACATAACTTACACAGTTTCCTCTGATAATAATCAATGTAAACTGTAATCTAGATGTGTATTGTGAAAAGCGCTGTACGAATAAATGTGAATTGAATTGAAATCACCCCTAGACATGAAAGCATTATGCAATCATTTAAGGTTTTTCTACTTTTGGCGTAAAGCGTTGTTTAAAATGGAGTCAGGCACTCGATCGAGACACTGTGTCGACGACACTATGGGGAACCGGTGTCTGAAACTCTTATCCAATCACGGCAATCCTCATTGGCCGGCGACAGCCTATGACATCACTACATGCGACCCGGACGTATATAAGGGGAGCCTGGAGAACATGTCATCGTCTTCAGAACCAAGCAAGCGTGCCGCACAAGCGCTGAAGCGTCTGGATCGCCCCCCAGTGGCTGGTCCCAGTACAGCTCATAAGCCCCGCCTCCCCATGCACTCTAATGGGACGTGAGGAAAACCAAACAATCAAATTACACTTCAGGAACATTTCTTCCAAAGATGTTTTGTCATTTTAGGTAGTTATTATCACGCTGATGTAAGTTTAAGTGTTTGTTTTTTTAAATGAGTTTGGGCTTTGTTAGTTATTTGATGCTATAAAAACTGGAGTGTGATGTCATGATTGACAGCTGTGATTGACAGCTTCTCTAAATGAAGTATCACTGAGGCACCAACGGATTCGTTTTGGGATTTTCAGGAGGAGATTGAAGCTTGAACTTTAATTTCTTCATTTGACCTTGATAACACGACTTCACTTCTTCACGCTCGCGACTCCGAGATTCGTTGTCACTAACACCCTCTGTCAGTGTGTGTGCAGTGGAGCACGACGTCTCTCAGACTCAACGGCTGTAATAAACCAGAGCTTCTCTGTGACTTTAGTCCCGTCTGAATGTGCATCTCAGTGATCATCACAGACAATCTCAGTCAAGATTACAGCGACTTTAACCGTCAGTAAAAAGGTCCGGAATAATGACCTCAGGTGATGCTAATCCCGTGCGAATAGAATGTAAACATGTACGTAAATATTCCGGCGTTTCCTGTTTAACGGTAGTTTTTCAAGTACGGAGACGCTCGAAAAAGCATTCAGTTGTGTTCTAGACGCTGGGACAGATCTGTGGCAAAACTCAAGAGTTTCCACGCATTCAGATCAGAAAGAAGATGGAAAGCTCGTGTTAGAGGCACGAAACATCTTTTAGCGTTAGATAAGTGTCTATTACCAACACAATCCAATCTGAAGTTAATAAATACATCCAACTGGACAACTGTTATATATATATATAAATAAAATATAGGTTATATGTGTTTGCGCACATGATCAGGAAGAGTGTAATACACACATGACGACAGGAGTGACGGCAGTGTGTATGTCGAGTTACTCTCTCACTTCTGCTAGTTTTACTGAGATCTCTAATCCCGTGCGAACTGGACATTATTATCACAGAGTCCTGCGGTAAAACTACATTACTCATCTACCCTTGTGAAGTTAATCCCGTCCGGATAGCGCTTTACACACCGGTTCACGAGGAGCGTCCCCTGTAGCGTCATCGACACAGCGTCTCGTTCCCGGTTCTCAGGAATCACAAAAATAGAGAAATCACAAATCTCTTTATGGAGGCTTTACAGTTCCTGCTCAGTGTGTGTGTGTGTGTGTGTGAGTCAGTATAATGATGTGTGTGTGTGTGAGTCATTATAATGATGTGTGTGTGTGTGTGTGTGTGTGTATGTGTGTGTGTCAGATGAGTGCTGCTCTCCTCAGTGTGTTGTGAGTTTGTGTGTTTGTGAGTGTCAGTATAATGATGTGTGTGTGTGTGTGTGTGTGTGTGTGTGTGTGTGTGTGTCAGATGAGCGCTGCTCTCCTCAGTGTGTTGTGAGTTTGTGTGTGTGTGAGTGTCAGTATAATGATGTGTGTGTGTGTGTGTGTGTCAGATGAACGCTGCTCTCCTCAGTGTGTTGTGAGTTTGTGTGTTTGTGAGTGTCATTATAATGATGTGTTTGTGTGTGTGTGTTTGTGAGTGTCAGTATAATGATGTGTGTGTGTGTGTGTGTGTGTGTGTGTGTGTGTGTGTGTGTGTGTGTGTGTGTGTGTGTGTGTGTGTGTGTGTGTGTGTGTGTGTGTGAAAGTGTCAGTATAATGATGTGTGTGTGTGTGTGTGTGTGTGTGTGTGTGTGTGTGTGTGTGTGTGTGTGTGTGTGTGTGTGTGTGTGTGTGTGTGTGAGTGTCAGTATAATGATGTGTGTGTGTGTGTGTGTCGGATGAGCGCTGCTCTCCTCAGTGTGTTGTGAGTTTGTGTGTTTGTGAGTGTCAGTATAATGATGTGTGTGTGTGTGTGTGTGTGTCGGATGAGCGCTGCTCTCCTCAGTGTGTTGTGAGTTTGTGTGTTTGTGAGTGTCAGTATAATGATGTGTGTGTGTGTGTGTGTGTGTGTCAGATGAGCGCTGCTCTCCTCAGCTCTGTGATCGTCTCTCTCTCCTGGAGCAGCGAGTCCAGATGCAGGACGATCAGATCCAGCTGTTGAAGATGGCCATGGCAGATGTGCTGAAGAGACTCCACATCTCAGAGGAGCAGACGAGCACGCTCGGCAGCAGGGCTCCGGTCAAAGGTCACACACACACACACACACACACACACACACACACACACACACACACACACACACACACACACACACACACACACACACACACACACACACACACGGCAGCAGGACAGAGAAACTGTAACTCCATTAATGTCTAGCCAAAACCATACAGATTATTCCAGTGTGCATGTGCTGTACTGTGTGTGTGTGTGTGTGTGTGTGTGTGTGTGTGTGTGTGTGTGTGTGTCTGCGCTCATGTGACTGATGTGTGTGTGTGTGTTCAGCTTCAGCGGGTCGTGCGGCGTCTCTGGTGTCTCTGAGGAAGAGCTCCAGCTCCACTCTTCCCTCCTCTCCTTCATCCAGGACCGGCAGCCCGAGGTCTGGCACAGAGATCAGGTGTGTGTGTGTGTGTGTGTGTGTTCAGAGGTCACTGACGCTCTCTCTCCCTGCAGGACGCCTGCCTCCAGCGCCAGAGACCCGACGGCTAAAGCTCGAGCGACCGGCCGGATCCTGCAGGAGACGTGAGTAAAACAGCACAGATCCGGCACAGATCCGGCACAGATCCGGCACGTGTGGGTTCAGCGCGCACCAGATGTGGGCCGGATCTGGGCCGACACTATGTGTAGAAGCTCCTGCAGTTATGAATGACTAACTCTTCTCTCTTCCAACAGCAAACCAAAGGAAGCAAGTGCCACAGGTGAGACAAGCACATTCAGAGGAATTATGTTATTGTTATAAATGTTAATTTCTTGTAAAATAAACTTAAACTTAAACAACATAGTTGCATAAACTAATTCAAGCTGATAAAACGACACTATTGTCTTCTATTGTAAAGCAGTTCGAAGCAGCTTTACAGAGCTAACAGGAAAATAATGCAATAAAATTTCCAGAATAAAATAGCGTCACAGTCCAGCCCGTTTAATCCCACCGGTCGCAATTGTGACCGCATCTTTTTTCTTATTTCTGGATGCTCTAAAAATGTTGTTATATACTTTGGGCAAGAAATTCAACTTTTAAATGACAAAATAGATTGTCTTGATTAAAATCTATTAATGTCATGTGACTAGTCTGAAAGGTCACATGACCAGATCAGTTTACTTCCTGCTTGCACATCTAGAAGAAGATGTCTTCCTCAGCCTACTACAAAAAGTAGTATGTAAAACATCTTAATTAACAGATAGAACTATCATATTTTGTACATATATTCTTTAAAGGGTCTACTACTGATATATTTTGAGAATTATACTCCTGCATATATATTTTGCTCGTAAAATATGTAAATTTGTTAACGGTCACAATTGTGACCGGTAGTATAACACAGTGGTTCAATTGAAAACACAGGTATTGCCAGGTATTGGCAATCCTACACTGAGCATATGCCACACCTGTGAGGAGGATGGATGATCTTGGCAAAGAAGTGCTCACTAACACAGATTCAGACAGATTTGTGAACAATATTTGAGAGAAATAGGCCTTTTGTGTACATAGAAAAGGTCTTAGATCATTGAGTTCAGCTCATGAAAAATGGGGGCAAAAACAAAAGTGCTGCGTTTATAATTTTGTTCAATGTAGTTATCAGTATCCCAGAAACTTTCAATGTGTTGGACCTTCTAGACGTACGTGACCCCCTCTCCAAACATGACCACAAAGAACCCTTTCTACAACGTACAGCCCATCTTCAGTGCACTGAATGAGTGCACACACATCTCCCTGAAACTGGCCTAGGACAGGGTTGAGTGAAGTCATGGTCTATCCCATAGGGGTCTCGCCGAACAAGCAGAAGTTCCTCCAGGGTGTAACTTTGTACATGACAACCTTTTCACCTCACTAAGCCTCCTTCATGAAATTACAAAACAAGGTATTGGATGTCTTGGAATGAGTTGTGTCAATAGGTTTAATTGAAGAATTTGTATGAATTCTGACTATGGTGTTTCCCACCGGTACCCATTGTGACCGAGTATAAAACCTAATATTTCACTAACTTAACCAACATAAAATCAAAAAAGGCATAATGTTTGAGTGTTAGGGAGGTCTAAGGAGTAAAATGCATGTACTCAAGTTGCAAGAAAAAATGTGGGATTAAACGGGTTAAAGGTGGGATATGTGATTTGGAAAACGACCGGCAGATTTAGAAAATACACAATTCAAATGGTCCTACCTTCTTTCCTCCAACGCTGGCTCTGACTCCACCCATTCGAAGAACATGGACGCGCAATCATGCACAAGCGAAAACTCAGATGCGCGAGAGATTGTAATGACGATTTACTACTAATCATGGAACCAATGTATGCGCACCAAGGGGGTCACGCGCGCAGGGGGGAGGGGGGTGTGGTACGACCGTTTGATTGACGAACTTACTGTCCAGTGATTCCAGGTGGTCTTGGAAATGATTGGCTGGAGTTTTTCGAGTCCTGCCCATTCCACAGATGATTAAATTGCTGGAGAAAACCGTGATCGTCCAGAACATTCAGAATATTATCGCAGGACCTTCATCAGTTCTGATTACAGTTAACCTCGGGATAAACAGAGAGACTAATATTAAGGTAGACGCCATCCTTCTTATGATGTAACGAGTACATCAGGATTCATGGGAAGTGTTCCCGGTTCCGGCTGATCTAAACTATGCAGCCTAACATTGAATTATAGAAGTCTATAGAGTGTTATGTGTATGCTAAGCCAAAGAGATGTGTTTTTAGTCTAGCTTTGAACTGACAGACTGTGTCTGCTTCCCGGACAATGTTAGGAAGATTGTTCCAAAGTTTTGGTGCTAAATAGGAAAAGGATCTACCGCCAGCAGTCGATTTATATATTCTAGGTATTATCAACTGGCCGGAGTTTTGAGATCGCAATAGACGTGAAGGACTATAATGCGTTAAGAGCTCGCTCAAGTACTGGGGAGCTAAACCATTTAGTGCTTTGTAAGTAATCAGCAATATCTTAAAATGTATACGATGTTTAATAGGGAGCCAATGCAGTGTTGACAGAACCGGGCTAATATGGTCGTACTTCCTGGTTCTGGTAAGAACTCTAGCGGCTGCGTTTTGGACCAGCTGTAGTTTGTTTATTAAGCGTGCAGGGCAACCACCCAGTAGAGCATTACAATAATCTAGCCTTGATGTCATGAACGCATGAACTAGTTGTTCCGCATTTGTCACTGAGAGCATATGACGTAATTTAGATATATTTTTAAGATGGAAAAATGCGGTTTTACAGACACTAGACACGTGACTTTCAAATGAGAGATTGGTTATTTGTTATTTCACTGTTTGTTACTGTGAAGCTGGTTTTTGTACTGGGTTATAATGGTTAACTAAAAGTCAAACCGTTAAAAACATTTCTGGTTCTTGGAATAAAATGAGAGTACACCAACTGAATATAAAATATGGAAAACCTTTGACCTATTTTTGTTTCAACCTGTTGCAAAGGAAACATTTCTTATTTTCATTAAATTTAACTTGATGTATTAAAATAACTAAAACTGAATTTAAAAAAAATTAACATCGACAAAAAGTAAAAATGACAAAAACACAGCTAAATTAAAAATTTTCTGAATTGCTAAAACACATTTCTCGAAACCATCGCCCACTTTCTCACACTTGCAAAATTAATGGTTTCATGATTAAATATTTTTATTTCATTCCTCTGTTTCTGTCCTTCAGGCTTCAAGCATGTCACTCACTGCAGAGGTAGGTCTCATACCACACCATCAAATAATATATATTATCTAACCTTTTTTTTGTTATTATTTACATTTTTTTACAGGCAAGTCATTAAGAACAAGTTCTTATTTACAATGGCGGCCTGACAAGTGGAATAACCACCGAGGCAAAAGGAAATAGGGCTAAAATAAATACAGTACTTTAGAAATACATACAGGTTAACAATTACATTAAATACAATTAAAAACACAACACAGTAGACAACAGAAAAGGATTATGTAGAGAAGCAACAGCATGTGTCCGTGAACAAGGATGATATAATAGTTTTTAAAAGATGAAGTTGAATTAGTGTGTCTAGTTTGACGATATTTTGCAAAGCGTTCCAGTCGCGAGCGGCAGCAGATTGGACAGAAGCGAGACCAAAGCGAGTCCAGAGTTAGTTTTGGGAATACATAATAGAAGACAAAGTGAGGAGCGGGTGTTGTGTGTGTCAGGCTTGGGCTGCAGGAGATGACCCAAGTGAGGAGCGGGTGTTGTGTGTGACAGGCTTGGGCTGCAGGAGATGACCCAAGTGAGGAGCGGGTGTTGTGTGCGACAGGCTTGGGCTGCAGGAGATGACCCAAGTGAGGAGCGGGTGTTGTGTGTGTCAGGCTTGGGCTGCAGGAGATGACCCAAGTGAGGAGCGGCTGTTGTGTGTGACAGGCTTGGGCTGCAGGAGGTGACCCAAGTGAGGAGCGGGTGTTGTGTGCGACAGGCTTGGGCTGCAGGAGGTGACCCAAGTGAGGAGTGGGTGTTGTGTGTGTCAGGATTGGGCTACAGGAGGTGACCCAAGTGAGGAGCGGGTGTTGTGTGCGACAGGCTTGGGCTGCAGGAGGTGACCCAAGTGAGGAGCGGGTGTTGTGTGCGACAGGCTTGGGCTGCAGAAGATGACCCAAGTGAGGAGCGGGTGTTGTGTGTGTCAGGCTTGGGCTGCAGGAGATGACCCAAGTGAGGAGCGGGTGTTGTGTGTGACAGGCTTGGGCTGCAGGAGGTGACCCAAGTGAGGAGCGGGTGTTGTGTGTGACAGGCTTGGGCTGCAGGAGGTGACCCAAGTGAGGAGCGGGTGTTGTGTGTGACAGGCTTGGGCTGCAGGAGATGACCCAAGTGAGGATCGGGTGTTGTGTGCGACAGGCTTGGGCTGCAGGAGATGACCCAAGTGAGGAGCGGGTGTTGTGTGTGACAGGCTTGGGCTGCAGGAGGTGACCCAAGTGAGGAGCGGGTGTTGTGTGCGACAGGCTTGGGCTGCAGGAGATGACCCAAGTGAGGTGAGCGGGTGTTGTGTGCGACAGGCTTGGGCTGCAGAAGATGACCCAAGTGAGGTGAGCGGGTGTTGTGTGTGACAGGCTTGGGCTGCAGGAGGTGACCCAAGTGAGGAGCGGGTGTTGTGTGCGACAGGCTTGGGCTGCAGAAGATGACCCAAGTGAGGAGCGGGTGTTGTGTGCGACAGGCTTGGGCTGCAGAAGATGACCCAAGTGAGGTGAGCGGGTGTTGTGTGTGACAGGCTTGGGCTGCAGGAGGTGACCCAAGTGAGGTGAGCGGGTGTTGTGTGTGACAGGCTTGGGCTGCAGGAGGTGACCCAAGTGAGGAGCGGGTGTTGTGTGCGACAGGCTTGGGCTGCAGAAGATGACCCAAGTGAGGTGAGCGGGTGTTGTGTGTGACAGGCTTGGGTTGCAGGAGATGACCCAAGTGAGGACCGGGTGTTGTGTGTGACAGGCTTGGGCTGCAGGAGGTGACCCAAGTGAGGAGCGGGTGTTGTGTGCGACAGGCTTGGGCTGCAGGAGGTGACCCAAGTGAGGAGTGGGTGTTGTGTGTGACAGGCTTGGGCTGCAGGAGATGACCCAAGTGAGGAGCGGGTGTTGTGTGCGACAGGCTTGGGCTGCAGGAGATGACCCAAGTGAGGAGCGGGTGTTGTGTGTGACAGGCTTGGGCTGCAGGAGGTGACCCAAGTGAGGAGCGGGTGTTGTGTGTGACAGGCTTGGGCTGCAGGAGATGACCCAAGTGAGGTGAGCGGGTGTTGTGTGCGACAGGCTTGGGCTGCAGAAGATGACCCAAGTGAGGTGAGCGGGTGTTGTGTGTGACAGGCTTGGGCTGCAGGAGGTGACCCAAGTGAGGAGCGGGTGTTGTGTGCGACAGGCTTGGGCTGCAGGAGATGACCCAAGTGAGGTGAGCGGGTGTTGTGTGTGACAGGCTTGGGCTGCAGAAGATGACCCAAGTGAGGTGAGCGGGTGTTGTGTGTGACAGGCTTGGGCTGCAGGAGGTGACCCAAGTGAGGAGCGGGTGTTGTGTGCGACAGGCTTGGGCTGCAGGAGATGACCCAAGTGAGGTGAGCGGGTGTTGTGTGTGACAGGCTTGGGCTGCAGGAGATGACCCAAGTGAGGTGAGCGGGTGTTGTGTGTGACAGGCTTGGGCTGCAGGAGATGACCCAAGTGAGGTGAGCGGGTGTTGTGTGTGACAGGCTTGGGCTGCAGAAGATGACCCAAGTGAGGTGAGCGGGTGTTGTGTGCGACAGGCTTGGGCTGCAGGAGGTGACCCAAGTGAGGAGCGGGTGTTGTGTGCGACAGGCTTGGGCTGCAGGAGATGACCCAAGTGAGGTGAGCGGGTGTTGTGTGTGACAGGCTTGGGCTGCAGGAGATGACCCAAGTGAGGTGAGCGGGTGTTGTGTGTGACAGGCTTGGGCTGCAGAAGATGACCCAAGTGAGGTGAGCGGGTGTTGTGTGCGACAGGCTTGGGCTGCAGGAGGTGACCCAAGTGAGGAGCGGGTGTTGTGTGCGACAGGCTTGGGCTGCAGGAGATGACCCAAGTGAGGTGAGCGGGTGTTGTGTGTGACAGGCTTGGGCTGCAGGAGATGACCCAAGTGAGGTGAGCGGGTGTTGTGTGTGACAGGCTTGGGCTGCAGAAGATGACCCAAGTGAGGTGAGCGGGTGTTGTGTGCGACAGGCTTGGGCTGCAGAAGATGACCCAAGTGAGGTGAGCGGGTGTTGTGTGCGACAGGCTTGGGCTGCAGAAGATGACCCAAGTGAGGTGAGCGGATGTTGTGTGTGACAGGCTTGGGCTGCAGAAGATGACCCAAGTGAGGTGAGCGGATGTTGTGTGTGACAGGCTTGGGCTGCAGGAGATGAACCAAGTGAGGAGCGGGTGTTGTGTGTGACAGGCTTGGGCTGCAGGAGATGACCCAAGTGAGGAGCGGGTGTTGTGTGTGACAGGCTTGGGCTGCAGGAGATGACCCAAGTGAGGAGTGGGTGTTGTGTGCGACAGGCTTGGGCTGCAGGAGATGACCCAAGTGAGGAGCGGGTGTTGTGTGTGACAGGCTTGGGCTGCAGGAGATGACCCAAGTGAGGAGCGGCGGGTGTTGTGTGCGACAGGTTTGGGCTGCAGGAGATGACCCAAGTGAGGAGCGGGTGTTGTGTGCGACAGGCTTGGGCTGCAGAAGATGACCCAAGTGAGGTGAGCGGGTGTTGTGTGCGACAGGCTTGGGCTGCAGGGGATGACCCAAGTGAGGAGTGGGTGTTGTGTGCGACTGGCTTGGGCTGCAGGAGATGACCCAAGTGAGGAGCGGGTGTTGTGTGTGACAGGCTTGGGCTGCAGGAGATGACCCAAGTGAGGAGCGGGTGTTGTGTGCGACACGCTTGGGCTGCAGGAGATGACCCAAGTGAGGAGTGGGTGTTGTGTGCGACAGGCTTGGGCTGCAGGAGATGACCCAAGTGAGGAGCGGGTGTTGTGTGCGACAGGCTTGGGCTGCAGGAGATGACCCAAGTGAGGAGCGGGTGTTGTGTGCGACAGGCTTGGGCTGCAGGAGATGACCTAAGTGAGGAGCGGGTGTTGTGTGCGACATGCTTGGGCTGCAGAAGATGACCCAAGTGAGGTGAGCGGGTGTTGTGTGTGACAGGCTTGGGCTGCAGGAGATGACCCAAGTGAGGAGCGGGTGTTGTGTGTGACAGGCTTGGGCTGCAGGAGATGAACCAAGTGAGGAGCGGGTGTTGTGTGTGACAGGCTTGGGCTGCAGGAGATGACCCAAGTGAGGAGCGGGTGTTGTGTGCGACAGGCTTGGGCTGCAGAAGATGACCCAAGTGAGGTGAGCGGGTGTTGTATGTGACAGGCTTGGGCTGCAGGAGATGACCCAAGTGAGGAGCGGGTGTTGTGTGTGACAGGCTTGGGCTGCAGGAGATGACCCAAGTGAGGAGCGGGTGTTGTGTGTGACAGGCTTGGGCTGCAGGAGATGACCCAAGTGAGGAGCGGGTGTTGTGTGTGTCAGGCTTGGGCTGCAGGAGATGAACCAAGTGAGGAGCGGGTGTTGTGTGTGACAGGCTTGGGCTGCAGGAGATGACCCAAGTGAGGAGCGGGTGTTGTATGTGACAGGCTTGGGCTGCAGGAGATGACCCAGGTGAGGAGCGGGTGTTGTGTGTGACAGGCTCGGCTGCAGGAGATGACCCAAGTGAGGACCGGGTGTTGTGTGCGACAGGCTTGGGCTGCAGGAGGTGACCCAAGTGAGGAGCGGGTGTTGTGTGTGTCAGGCTTGGGCTGCAGGAGATGACCCAAGTGAGGACCGGGTGTTGTGTGCGACAGGCTTGGGCTGCAGGAGATGACCCACGTGAGGAGCGGGTGTTGTGTGTGACAGGCTTGGGCTGCAGGAGATGACCCAAGTGAGGAGCGGGTGTTGTGTGTGACAGGCTTGGGCTGCAGGAGATGACCCAGGTGAGGAGCGGGTGTTGTGTGTGACAGGCTTGGGCTGCAGGAGATGACCCAAGTGAGGAGCGGGTGTTGTGTGTGACAGGCTTGGGCTGCAGGAGATGACCCAAGTGAGGAGCGGGTGTTGTGTGTGACAGGCTTGGGCTGCAGGAGATGACCCAAGTGAGGAGTGGGTGTTGTGTGTGACAGGCTTGGGCTGCAGGAGATGACCCAAGTGAGGAGCGGGTGTTGTGTGTGACAGGCTTGGGCTGCAGGAGATGACCCAAGTGAGGAGTGGGTGTTGTGTGCGACAGGCTCGGCTGCAGGAGATGACCCAAGTGAGGACCGGGTGTTGTGTGCGACAGGCTTGGGCTGCAGGAGATGACCCAAGTGAGGAGCGGGTGTTGTGTGCGACAGGCTTGGGCTGCAGAAGATGACCCAAGTGAGGTGAGCGGGTGTTGTGTGCGACAGGCTTGGGCTGCAGGGGATGACCCAAGTGAGGAGTGGGTGTTGTGTGCGACAGGCTTGGGCTGCAGGAGATGACCCAAGTGAGGAGCGGGTGTTGTGTGCGACAGGCTTGGGCTGCAGGAGATGACCCAAGTGAGGAGCGGGTGTTGTGTGCGACAGGCTTGGGCTGCAGGAGATGACCCAAGTGAGGAGCGGGTGTTGTGTGCGACAGGCTTGGGCTGCAGGAGATGACCCAAGTGAGGAGCGGGTGTTGTGTGCGACAGGCTTGGGCTGCAGGAGATGACCCAAGTGAGGTGAGCGGCCGAGAAGGGTCTTTTAAATGAAGGTGAACCAGTGAATTTTGCGGCGAGTCTGAAGGAACGGCCAGTTGACAGATGAATATAAAGCGCAGTGGTGTGTATTGAAAGGAGCATTTATAGTAAACATGATAGCAGAATGGTAAAGAGTGTCAAGAGTTGATAGAGTGGACTTGCAAGCAACCCTGTATATAGTGTCTCCATAGTCTAACATGGGTAGAATGGTCATTTGAATAAGAGTAAGTTTGGCAGAAGCGGAAGGAAGAGCGGTTTCTGTAAAGGAAACCAAGCTTGCCTTGAGCTTAGATTGCAGCTTTGATATGTGGATGGAGAAAGAAAGTGAAGTTTCCAACCAGATGCCCAAGTGTTTACATGCAGTTGTAGAATCGCCCCCTTGCAAGTGGTGATTTTAAGGGCCGGAGGAGGCGTAGTACCCTTACGGTGAAACCACACGGTTTTTGTTTTGAAGGTATTAAGAGTGAGTTTGAGTTGTGTAAAGGATTGCTGTAGTTGGAAAAAGCGATCTTGCAAGGTAGCGTGAACAGCATCAGGAGAGGAACCCGCGGCATAAAGGATTGTATCATCAGCATACAAGTGAATGAGAGATTTACCAACTAACCTCTGCCACACACACACACACACAACTAACCTCTGACACACGCACACACACACACACACACACACACACACACACACACACACACACACACACACACACACACACACACACACACACGCAACTAACCTCTGACACACACACACACACACACACACACACACTTACAATAACGGACTCGGACACAGAACACTAGAGGCACATCAAGATTATGGCTCTCTCTTAATCCTTTCTCTCTCTGTTCATCTCCTCCTCATCAACATCACCTTTTCTTCCTCTCCTCTTCCTCTCCTTCCTCCTCCTCTCCTCTTCCTCTCCTTCCTCCTCCTCTCCTCTTCCTCT
The DNA here is from genome assembly GCF_051911475.1 of Siphateles boraxobius. Lineage (NCBI taxonomy): Eukaryota > Metazoa > Chordata > Actinopteri > Cypriniformes > Leuciscidae > Siphateles > Siphateles boraxobius. The sequence continues at coordinate 199,222 of NW_027508836.1, forward strand.
CCTTCCTCCTCCTCTCCTCTTCCTCTCCTTCCTCCTCCTCTCCTCTTCTTCCTCTACTCTTCCTCTCCTTCCTCCTCCTCTCCTCTTCCTCTCCTTCCTCCTCCTCTCCTCTTCTTCCTATCCTCTTCCTCTCCTTCCTCCTCCTCTCCTCTTCTTCCTCTCCTCTTCTTCCTCTCCTCTTCCTCTCCTTCCTCCTCCTCTCCTCTTCTTCCTCTCCTCTTCCTCTTCTTCCTCTCCTCTTCCTCTCCTTCCTCCTACTCTCCTCTTCTTCCTCTCCTCTTCCTCTCCTTCCTCCTCCTCCTCTTCCTCTCCTTCCTCCTCCTCTCCTCTTCTTCCTCCTTCTCTCCTCTTCTTCCTCCTCTCCTCTCCTCTTCCTCTCCTCTTCTTCCTCCCCTCTCCTCTTCCTCCTCTCCTTCCTCCTCTTCTCCTCTTCTTCCTCCTCTCCTCTCCTCTCCTCTACCTCCTCTCCTTCCTCCTCCTCTTCTTCCTCTTCTTCCTATTCTTCCTTCTCTCCTCTTCCTCTCCAATTATTCCTCTTCTACCTCTCCTCTTCCTCCTCTCCTTCCTCCTCCTCTCCTCTTCTTCCTCTCCTTCCTCCTCCTCTTCTTCCTTTTCTTCCTCCTCTCCTCTCCTTCCTCCTCCTCTTCTCTTCTTCCTCTTCTTACCTCTTCTTCCTCCTCTCCTCTTCCTCCTCTCCTCTTCTTCCTCCTCTTCTTCCTACTCCTCTCCTCTTCTTCCTCTCCTCTTCCTCTCCTTCCTCCTCTCCTCTTCTTCCTCCTCTCCTCTCCTCTTCCTCCTCTCCTTCCTCCTCTCCTCTTCTTCCTCCTCTTCTTCCTCCTCCTCTCCTCTTCTTCCTCTCCTCTTCCTCTCCTCTTCTTCCTCCTCTCCTCTTCCTCCTCTCCTCTTCTTCCTCATCCTCTCCTCTTCTTCCTCTCCTCTTCCTCTCCTTCCTCCTCCTCTCCTCTTCTTCCTCCTCTCCTCTTCCTCCTCTCCTTCCTCCTCCTCTCCTCTTCTTCCTCTCCTCTTCCTCTCCTCTTCCTCCTCTTCTTCCTCCTCTCCTCTTCCTCCCCTCCTTCCTCCTCCTCTCCTCTTCTTCCTCTTCTTCTTCCTCCTCTCCTCTCCTCTTCCTCCCCTCCTTCCTCCTCCTCTTCCTCCTCTTCTTCCTCCTCTCCTCTCCTTCCTCCTCTTCCTCTCCTCTTCCTCCTCCTCTCCTCTTCCTCCTCTCCTTCCTCCTCCTCTCCTTCCTCCTCCTCTCCTCTTCTTCCTCTTCCTCCTCTCCTCGTCCTCCTCTTCTTCCTCCTCATCTCCTCTTCTTCCTCCTCCTCTTCTTCCTCTTCCTCCTCTCCTTCCTCTCCTCTTCTTCCTCATCTTTTCCTGTTCTTCTTCTTCCTCCTCTTCCTCCTCATCTCCTCTTCTTCTTCCTCCTCCTCTCCTCTTCTTCCTCTTTCTCCTCTCCTCTTCCTCCTCTTCATCCTCTCTTCTTCTTCCTCCTCATCTCCTCTTCTTCTTCCTCCTCCTCTCCTCTTCTTCCTCTTCCTCCTATCCTCTTTTTCATCTCCTCTTCCTCCTCTTCCTCCTCTTCTTCATCTCCTCCTCTGCTCATCTCCTCTTCTTCCTCCTCCTCTCCTCATCTTCCTCTCCTCTTCTTCCTCTTCCTCATCTCCTCTTCTTCCTCTCCTCTTCCTCTTCTTCCTCTCCTCTTCCTCTCCACTTCTTCCTCTTCCTCATCTCCTCTTCTTCCTCCTCCTCTCCTCTTCCTTCTGTTCTTCCTCTCCTCCTCTCCTCTTCCTCATCTCCTCTTCTTCCTCTCCCCTCCTCCTCTCCTCTTCCTCATCTTCCTCTCCTCTTCCTCTTCTTCCTCTCCACTTCTTCCTCTTCCTCATCTCCTCTTCTTCCTCCTCTCCTCTTCCTTCTGTTCTTCCTCTCCTCTCCTCCTCTCCTCTTCCTCATCTCCTCTTCTTCCTCTCCCCTCCTCCTCTCCTCTTCCTCATCTTCCTCTCCTCTTCTTCCTCTTCCTCATCTCCTCTTCTTCCTCTCCTCTTCTTCCTCTCCTCTTCTTCCTCTTCCTCATCTCCTCTTCTTCCTCTCCTCTTCCTCTTCTTCCTCTCCACTTCTTCCTCTTCCTCATCTCCTCTTCTTCCTCCTCCTCTCCTCTTCCTTCTGTTCTTCCTCTCCTCTCCTCCTCTCCTCTTCCTCCTCTCCTCTTCTTCCTCTCCCCTCCTCCTCTCCTCTTCCTCCTCTCCTCTTCTTCCTCCTCCTCCCCTCTTCCTCCTCTCCTCTTCTTCCTCTCCCCTCCTCCTCTCCTCTTCCTCATCTCCTCTTCTTCCTCCTCCTCCCCTCTTCCTCATCTCCTCTTCTTCCTCTTCTTCCTCTTCTCTCCTCCTCTCCTCTTCCTCTCCGCCTCTCCTCTTCCTTCTCTTCCTCATCTCCTCTTCTTCCTCTCCTCTTCCTCCTCCTCCTCTCCTCTTCCTCTTCCTCTCCGCCTCTCCTCTTCCTTCTCTTCCTCATCTCCTCTTCTTCCTCTCCTCTCCCCTCCTCCTCTCCTCTTCCTCATCTCCTCTTCTTCCTCCTCCTCTCCTCTTCCTCATCTCCTTTTCTTCCTCTTCTCTCCTCCTCTCCTCTTCCTCTCCGCCTCTCCTCTTCCTTCTCTTCCTCATCTCCTCTTCTTCTTCTCCTCTTCCTCTCCGCCTCTCCTCTTCCTCCTTCTCTTCCTCATCTCCTCTTCTTCCTCTCCTCTTCCTCCTTTCCTCTTCCTCCTCCTCATCTCCTCTTATCCTCTTCCTCTCCTCATCTCCTCCTCTCTTCTTCCTCTTCCTCCTCCTCATCCCCTCTTATCCTCTTCCTCTCCTCATCTCCTCCTCTCCTCTTCCTCCTCTCCTCTTCCTCTTCCTCCTCTGTCCACTTGATTTAGTGACTCTGCAGATTTACCTGGTGGTGCTGGAAAGAAGGACTGGGTCAGCTGAGGTGTGTGAGCCTGTAGATCAGAGCAGAAGCCCAGCATTCACTGCACTCGTCCAGAAGAAGAAGAGCTCGTGTCTGAACTACAGGAGTCCCGTCAAACCAGTCAAACCAGCCAGTCAATACTTCCAGATCTGCTACTGACCGAAACACTCGCTCACAAACATCTGATCTGACTCATGGATGTTAGCATTGTTCGCTTATTTTCTGTAGAATGACAAAGAGTTTGGTGCAGAATTACAATAAAATCTGTTTCATATTATGGTCAAGTCTGATTCTATAAACTGCAAACATTTATGCCACAGATATATCACAGACGGCTGAGCTCCGGACTGCCCTCTGCTGGTTCACTGAGAGGATTCAGATGAGTGTATCCCGTTTAAATCCTGTCTGGCCCAGAATATACCTTTCATTACATAAGATGGCATAGAGAAAGCTGAGTCACTTTTCTTGATGAACAAATCCTTCTAAAAATGATCAAAACTAAAAATAGAGACTGAAATCTGGTGTTAAGCATTCCTGTTGGAGGATTACTGATTTTATGGCTTCAAATAAACCAATTCAGGAAGATCCCGTCACACAAATAAACTGGTGTGTGTGTGTGTGTGTGTGTGTGCGTGTGTGTCAGTGTCGTGTAGTAATACTATTGTACAACTATGGTAATCAATCTTCCACAAAACAAACAAACAAACATGGTTTCTATAGAAAAGTGTATACACTATAATAAAACCATGGTTAATTTCGATATGGGAGTTCACAGTGCATTAATTAATGCATAGTAAATGTTGAAATAAACTGACCAATATTAAGTTATATAATTAATTATATTGGCCTGGCCAATATATATATATATATATATATATATATATATATATATATATATATTGACCAAAAATTGATGCTCCTCTTGATGCAAATAACATCAAACAACATTTATTTCCAGCAATTCTTGTGTGAAAATGATTCTTCACAACATTCTCTCACAGCTTGAGCCTGATGAATCTTGACATTGTCATCCTGGAATATGAACATGTGTCTTCCTATGGTTGTTTACGAAATTAAAAGCTACACACTCCATCAATTAGGGTAAGAAGGACATGGTAGAAACATGATAATCACTGCAATAATGATCCAATAATAGAATTTACCTATAAAATCCACAAAGTGACGTTTTTGGCCGCTCAGTGTGTGTGTATAGGAGTGTAAGGGTTGGGTTAGTTATAGTTTTGTGATTAATATTATATACAATATCAGCCCGCTGGTGTGATTCTGTGTCTGTTGTTGATGATGATGATGTTTCGCGTTCAAATCTTGTGGGTTTAAACCTGTATCTTCCCGCCAGATGTTCCGGTAGTGTGTGCATCTGAGGCGCCCGTGGGCAGAACCGGTACCGGTGAGTCAGTGAGCGGTTACCGGAGACCGTGAAATGGACGTGAGGAGAACACGGTCTCAACACGGCAAGAAAAACACCAAAACATCAGAAAACGACTCGGAATCAACACAGAACCGGCCACATTTACATCTGTCGCATTTTTTCCTCCGCATCCGTGACTGGCTTTCGTAGCATCGGCGTTTCTTTTTTCTTTTTCTTTTTTTATATTACACATATTCCGTAGATATTCGCTTTTTCTCTGCAGTGTTGGATCATTAATTACACACGGGGGATCGAGGGACTGCGGTGACATTATTCCACGTTTATTTATAACGAAGAAAAAGAAGAAAATATGAGGTAAGCGCGCGCCCTCACGCGCAGCGTCCGTTATTATTAACGGCGAGAATGCATCAGATTATGTGACGAGATGTTTTTGGGGGGTGAATTTAGTGTTTTATATGTAGGCCTACTGTTATGTCGACATATTGTCTATATATCTTAGTCATTGGTTAAAATGATTGGGATTAGATGAGGGTTTGAAGCATCAGCCGGCGTGTTCACGGCCACACATTCTCATGCTGCCATCATCAATGTAGTGCACTAAGGAGTCTTAATGACTTATAGATGTGATATTCTGCGAAGGGAGGGACGAGTTTATATATATATATACTTATTATTGTTTGAAAATACAGCGAAAGAAACGATGTAAAATGGAGACATCACCATTATCATCATTATCATCATCAACGTTCGCCTCAGCAGCGCTGTGACGTGTCGCGGAGGGCGTGGTCAGAGCGGCTGTTGTCATGGTAACGAGGGCACGCGCGCAGCAGTGCATGTGTTCATTGATGAAGATGATTGATCGGCGCTAATGATCTGAACACAGCTTTAAAGAGAATAATGCATTAAAAGAAGTGGTAATTTTGACTTTGGTTACAAGTATTTAAGAATAGATATAAGGCATTATACATAAAGGCTTTAACTTTTTTTTCTTCAAAAATGCTAAATGAATGGAAGCATTAATGAGCCAGAATCATAAATAAGGTGATTAGTGCTGAAGCTGTAAAGAGCGAGACTTCATCAAGCCGATGTGTAAAAACTTTCCGCGTCTGGTTTTCTGTGGAGCAGTTTGAAGGTCCAGCTCATTAAACGCGTTACACAACATAAGATCATCTCCGCAGACTCTAAAAATAGCATCTGTCAGGTTTATAATAATCATATAACAGTCTTGGGCCTGTCTCTCTCTCTCTCTCTCTCTATGTGTGTGTGTGTGTGTTTATGAGACATGATAATAGAGTGTAATTTTGGAAACTTTCAAGGTAGCCTACTTTCAATTCTAATGAAAAATGTTAATGATCTTAATGGACTTAATTTTCTTTGAGCAAAATAAAATGAGTTATCTTTTCTTTTGATTTTGGTGTAAAACATGAGCCAGACATTTCTCTGTGA
>NW_027508836.1:212500-215000 GCF_051911475.1 Siphateles boraxobius
CTCTCTCTGATCTTAACCAATAAAGGTTCAATGGCAAGAGCATACAACATTCCCGAAAGTGCACAGCCTTGTCTAATACCTCTGTTAATTTTAAAAGGAGCACTAAGACCACCATTCACTTTCAGTACACTCTCAACATCCCGGTACAAAACCCTAATCATGGCAATAAAACCAGAGCTGAACCCGAACTCCTCTAGCGTGCGCCAGAGATAGCTGTGCTCAACCCGGTCAAATGCCTTTTCCTGATCTAGAGAAATGAGACCAGTGTCTATGTCCAATAGCCTAGAGACGTCCAAAATATCCCGAATTAAATAAACATTATCAAAAATAGACCTGTTAGGCACACAGTAAGTTTGATCACGATGAATAACCTGCCCAACTACCTCCCTCAATCTAATGGCCAAAGCTTTAGAAAAGAGCTTTAAATCAGAGCATAAAAGTGAAACAGGGCGCCAGTTCTTTATTTCTTTTAAATCACCTTTTTTGGGTAACAGGGTAATGACTGCCCTCCTGCAGCTCAAAGGTAGCAAACCTCGGGCCAGACTATCATTGAGCACAGCCAGCAAATCACCCCCCAACACTGACCAAAACGTTTTATAAAACTCGACAGGTAGACCATCAATTCCCGGGGCCTTACCGCAATCCATGCTCCGCAGAGCAACATGCAGTTCAGATGCTGAAAGCGGCCTCTCAAGCCAAGAATTGGTCTCATCTGGAACTTTAGGCAAACCCATATAAAAAGAGCTGGCCAGCTCATCTTCCTCTGTATGTTCACTTTTATAAAGCTCAGAATAAAATAATACAGCTCTTTTTCTGATTTCCTTAGGCTCCACCACTTCTATACCCTCCAATGAGTATAAAGAATGTATAAGTCTGCTTTGACCATTCTTTTTCTCCAAACCGAAGAAGAATTTAGTTGGGCCATCCATCTCTACCGCACTCTGAAAACGTGAGCGGATCAAAGCTCCCTGTGCTCTGATGCCTAACAGGTTATCCAGAGTCCTTTTTTTTACTTTGAGGAGCTCAATATGTCCTCGATTTCCTGTGGACTCTACCAAATTCTGAAGTTCCACTATTTCAATCTCTAAGGTTTTCATTGATTGGGAAATGTCCTTGGATACGTTGAGAGTGTACTGACGACACAGTTGCTGTATTTCTTTTTTCCCATGATCCCACCATTGTTGTAGGGATGAAAAATCTTTTTTCCTGGAACTGAACTGTTTCCAAAAATAAATAAAGACATCCTTAAAAAAATTGTCTTGTAGCAAAGAAGTATTAAAGTGCCAATAGGCACTCTTAGGCTTTATATTAGTGATGAAAACACTACAGATTACTAGACTGTGATCAGAAAACCCACAAGGCAAAATCTCACATTTCTTAATAACATTAAACTGGTACTTAAAACAATAGAACCTATCCAATCTAGCCATAGAAATATAATTTTCTCTTGTGTGCGCCCATGTGTACTGCCTTTGTTCTTTATATAGAGTTCTCCATATATCACACAAATCATGTTCTTCTATAAGCTTTCTTATAGCATGTTGAGAAGCTAGATGTGGCTCTCTATGATTCCTATCCATTCCATCATTTGCTGTACAGTTAAAATCCCCTCCAACAAATATGAACTCTTCCTCTTTACAGTTTGACAAAATATTACTTAATTTATCAAAAAGAACAACCCTTTCAGGACCAATAACAGGAGCATACACATTTATAAAAACTAAAAACATTTTTTCAAATTTTGCTGTTATTTTCAATAGATGTCCCTCAACAACATGTTCTACCTCATATGAAATTGGTTTAAAGTTTTTCTTAAAAAGTACAGCTAAGCCACCACTACAGTGATTTTTATGGCTTAAAATAATCGACCCATCCCATTCCATTAGCCATTCATTTTCATTAAAAACATCACTATGAGTTTCCTGGACCAGCATTACATCAATTTTCTTTTGTCTAGTCAGTTCATAAAGCATTGCTCTTTTCTTGCTGTCTCGTGCACCATTCAAATTAAGTGTGCCCAATCTTATTCTACTCATAAAAAGGTAATATGAGCACACCAATAACAAACACTTCACAAAAAAAGAAAAGCTAGATTGATTCAAATTCATCATTCAATAAATTTAGTTTTAACTTCTGGACAATTTTCTTCAGCCTAAAGACTTCTTGCTCAGTGAAAGCTCCACCCTCCTTCCTTAAAGCCATGATTGAATCTATAAACATCTCACGATCTGGGAAGTAATCCTCTACATTTACACCTTTCATGCCCTTCGTTGTCTGAAGAAACGTTTTAATTTTGTCCGATGTGTAAGCGCTGCGGACAGATCGCCTCAGTGAAGCTGAGCTCACAGAGTCTGAAGATTCACATTCACTATTCTCTGCAGACTCCCCAACATTACTCGACTCCGAGTCCCCCTCCCTTGCATCATCACCAGCCATCCCATTAGCTTTTTTACTAGCCCTTTTTTCTTTTCCTTTGGTCCTAGTTTTCCTTTTTAATGTC
>NW_027508836.1:220000-222500 GCF_051911475.1 Siphateles boraxobius
TTTTCTTATTAAAAACCAACACACAGGCTCTATACAGTTTTTTTCCTTCACTAGACAAGAAATCTAAATACAAAGATTCACCTGATCGCAGCAAAAAACCTGTACCCTCTTCAAGATTGGGTTGAATAATCAAACATGGAAAAGGATCATCAACATCAGGAGTACAAACTCCTTTAAAAAAGTCTCTTAACAAATGTTCCTCTTCACCTGTAAAACAGGCTTTAAGTTTGACCAGAAAACGAGTTAATAAACGAACAGATCTGATTGCTAAATGTTCGGATACGGCGTCCACATTCTCAAATTGAGGCCCGGTTAATGTCAACAAATGTCCCAGCGTAAAGACCTTGGATTGCAGGAAAATGTTGCTAAACCCCGGCAAATAGCAGTGAATGGCAACGTCCAAACGGGCCCCAAGTATCAGTGGCTCCTGCAACAGCAAGTGGAGAGAAAATGAATTCTCAGTCTTATAAACACGAAAAAAACTCCACACCTTGAAAAGATTTCGATAGAAGGCAGACAGTTCCGATAGATCCAGTTTAGTTGGATCCATTAAAAAGAGGGATTTGTCCAGACCGAACCCCCCTATAGTGTGCAAAATGGTACAACTCATAGCACGCCAACTGAAATCTTTAGAACCATCAAGTAACCTTTTGAAAAACTGTAACCGAAAAGCAGCCATTCTACTTTGTAAGTGAATCAAACCTTGCCCACCTTCATCTTTGGGGAGGTATAAAACACTCTGCGGGACCCAGTGTAGTTTATCCCAAAAAAAGTTCACCAGAGCAGCTTGAACTTCCGTTAAAAACTGTGGTGAAGGGTCTACACATGCCAACTTATGCCAAAGTGAAGATGCCACTAAATTGTTGACAATGAGAGTTCGCCCCCTATAGGACATAATAGGTAATAACCATTTCCACTTTTCCAAGCGCCCTTTAATTTTTTCCACCAACCCCTCCCAATTTTTTTGTAACACACTGTCATCCCCTAGATAAACTCCTAGATATTTTATACCTCCATTTCCCCAAACCATCCCATCAGGAAGGCAAGGTTTACCATCAGCCCATTGTCCTAATAATAAAGCATTACTTTTTCTCCAATTAACCTTTGCAGATGACAACAGTCTAAATTCTTCAATTAAATTAAATAAAATTTGCACATCACTTTGTCTGTTAATCATCACCACAATATCATTGGCATAGGCTGACAAACAAATCTTTTTATTACAAACTGGTAAAAACAAACCACTTAAATGGGTTCTTATCTGCTGAAGCAAAGGCTCAATCGCCAAAGAATACAACATTCCAGACAAGGAGCAACCTTGTCTGATACCCCTGAGAACCTGAAAGGGAGCACATAAGCCACCATTTATTTTCAGCGTACTCTCAACGTCACAATAGAGTACTCTAATCATGTCTATAAAATTTTTGCTAAAACCAAAAGCTGTTAAAGTACTCCACAAATACGAGTGCTCCACTCGGTCAAAAGCCTTCTCCTGATCCAAAGATAGCAAGCCAGAGTCCAAATGTAACAACTTAGAGACATGAAAAATATCTCGAATTAAAGAAATATTATCAAATATTGATCTACTAGGGACACAGTACGTCTGATCCGGATGGATAACCTGACCCAACACTCCAGTCAATCTGTTACTCAGTGTCTTAGAAAGTATTTTATAATCACTGCAGAGAAGCGAGACAGGGCGCCAGTTCTTGATATCTGTAAGGTCCCCCTTTTTTGGAATTAGAGTTATCACTGCTCTTCGGCAACTCAATGGCAACCCGCCCTTCAACAAGCTGTCCTTCAGTACCTCCAGCAGATCGACACCCATTTCCAACCAAAAAGCCTTGTAGAAGTCAACTGGGATGCCATCCATTCCTGGGGCACTCCCAGACTTCATGGCTTGCAGGGCCTTATAGAGCTCATCCAGGGTCAGCACCCCTTCAAGCTCATCATTGGCTTCCTCTGACAGCTTTGGTAAGCTGTCAAGGAAAACGTTATCAACACCACACTCTGACTTAAGCTCGCTCCTATACAAATTTTTATAAAAATCAACTGCTCTTCCCCGAATACCGGCCGGATCTGTCAATAACACTCCATCTTCTGAGCGCAAACCATGAATAAACCGTTTCTGACCATTCTTTTTTTCCAGATTGAAAAAGTATTGGGATGGTGCATCCATCTGATCAATGCTTTGGAAACGTGAGCGGACCAGCGCCCCCTGTACTTTATGCCCCAGTAGATCAGCTAACTGAGCTTTCTTCCTTGAACAGGCTTCTAAATAATGTGTCTTGCCAGTAGATTGTGCCAGATTTTGAGATTCAATTATCTCTCCCTCTAAAAGCTCTATAGAACGAGTCAACTCCTTAGTAACGTTGTGAGTATACTGTTGGGTAAACTGCCTTATTTGGATCTTACCAACATCCCACCACTGTTGCAATGAATAAAAAGAAGACCTCTTTGTTCTGTGAACATCCCAGAAGTACTTAAATGACTCCTTAAA
>NW_027508836.1:230000-277500 GCF_051911475.1 Siphateles boraxobius
AGTGTGTGTGTGTGTGTGTGTGAAGATGAGTGTGTGTGTGTGTGTGTGTGTGAAGATGAGTGTGTGTGTGTGTGTGTGAAGATGAGTGTGTGTGTGTGTGTGTGTGTGTGAAGATGAGTGTGTGTGTGTGTGTGTGTGTGTGTGTGTGTGAAGATGAGTGTGTGTGTGTGTGTGTGTGTGTGTGTGAAGATGAGTGTGTGTGTGTGTGTGTGTGTGTGTGTGTGTGTGTGTGTGAAGATGAGTGTGTATGTGTGTGTGTGTGTGTGTGTGAAGATGAGTGTGTGTGTGTGTGTGTGTGTGTGTGTGAAGATGAGTGTGTGTGTGTGTGTGTGTGTGTGTGTGTGTGTGTGTGTGAAGATGAGTGTGTATGTGTGTGTGTGTGTGTGTGTGTGTGTGTGTGTGAAGATGAGTGTGTGTGTGTGTGTGTGTGTGTGTGTGAAGATGAGTGTGTGTGTGTGTGTGTGTGTGTGTGTCCAGCAGATATTGAGTGTGTTTGTTACAGAGAAAACAGATTTTCACACAGAAATCCCGGTGACACGTTACAGTAAAAGCTTCATTAGTTTACATTAACATATTACATTTATACTTTGTAAAGGTGTAACACTTTATTATAATGTATCATAACTCTGGTTACAGTCATTCATGAGATCAGACAAAGTGCATAGTTAATGTATTAATATACATCTATAATGCATTATATATAAAGGATTTACTAAACTCTTTTGTCTATATGACAGTTTTTATGGCTCTTCTCAGCATCCCATAGTCACACTAGCCAGGGCGCCATGGCAACCACGGAATCCCCTGATACAATGTGACAGACAGAGGAAACGTAATGTATCAGTGTGTGGAGTCAACAGCGTTTCTCTGATTATAGTCGAGTCTCCTTCATTTATACAGCGCTTTAACACTATAGATGTTTCACAGCAGCTTTACAGTGATAACAGGAGATTACAGTAACAGAGATTGTTTAGGCTTTACAGCAGATCTAGAATAAAGTTATTGTCCAGATAAAGTTAGTTTTGATTGATTCACTTCCGTTGTAAAGATCATTAGTTATTAACTTAGCGGCCGCTAACACACACCGTTCTAACAGAAAACAGAAACTTTAATGTGTTCCGGCCGTCCATTCACACACAACACACACACACACACACACACACACACACGAAGCCGTGTATTCCCACGATCCGCTCTAGTCTTTTCATTTTCCTGGAGATTTTCTGTCTGGCCGTCGCGTCAGTCTCACTTTATTACTGAGTGCTTTTAATATTTCTCATAATGCAGTGCAGTTTCTCACAGTAATGTACAGTCAAACCAACATTTATTCAGACAGCTTCAGCATTTCTCACATTATCACAGTTTATCCGCTATAGTTTAGGAAATGGTAATAAAATATGAGCAGAACTCAGTGTATATTTGACTGGTTTTGTCCGTCCTTCTGTTAGACTCTCACACATGAATTATGTTGAATATCTGTCAGCTGTTAAATTTAACTACACAATTAGATAATACCAGTTTAGCTCAACCAGTTACCAAGCAATGCTTCATGTTGTTCAGTCTGTGGTGTAAAAAGCTGCATTAGTTATTAAAGAAAAAACACTTCAGCAAAACATGATCAGCTCAAAGTGTCCCAATCATTTTTGGTCTCATATTTTACTGGTAGTCGCTGTATGAAGAGTTTTTGTGTATAATATGTCACAGTTTACTTTATTTTGCTCTCCTCACTTACAGAAATGAACTATAGTGTCCTGCACACACTAGTAGAAACATATCAAAAATTATATCTGGTGTCTGAATCATTTTTGGTTCGACTGTATGAAGAATAATAAACTCAAAATAATATTCTGTTTCTTAATGTATTAAAAATGTATTATGAACCGGTTCTAGTACTAGACAGCAGACGCATGTTATTTGATATAAAGCCGCCACGGTATTAAATCATTTCCCGATTAGTTTTATCCTGAGAGATTATAACAAGAGCTTAGTTTATTTTATCTTATGCAGAATAAATGAGACTCAATCCTGCAACAGAATACAGAAAACCAGGTCTAGACACAAGTTCTGGCTTCTGAGGTGAGGATGCGTTATTTCTACAGTAGAGATGCGTTCATTCAATATCAGAGCAGATCTTACAGGAGGAGTTCAAACATGTATGAAATATTCATCATTTATGCTTTTACATCACACTCGAAAAAATGCTGGGTTGTTTCAACCTGTCATGAAGAGGTTGAAGCGAGGAGGAAGAAAGATCCAAATGCAGCCACACTTTATTAAATAAACTGGAAACTAGACTAAGGCCCTGTTTACACGAGAACGATTCTGGGTGAAAACGTAAAAATCTTTTATCGGATGTGCCTTTCGTTTACACGGCGACGGCGTTTTGGAGGCTTAAAAACGCAAAAAAGTGAAACCCCCCTCCAGAGTGGAAATCTTAAAAACGATCCACCGTCTCGTTCCCATCTAAACAGAAAAAACGCAAATCTGTGGCTCTCGTCGCGTACGTATTTACGTCACAGGCATGCGCCATTACAGGAAAATAACCCCAATATTCCGGATTATTTCCATACGTCGGACCTTCAAGTTGCTCTAGCAGCTCTGATAAACGTACAAGAGTCTTTTCAGCAGTTGTACAAAATATTCTCAGATATTGGTGTTGTTGTGTCGCAGTGCTTCACATCGCCACCTAGCCGCCTGGAGTGCATACTACATCGAATTTCACACACTTTTGCGTCATCATATGCACGCGCATTTCCCCCGATAACGCTCGTCTAAACGCAGAATAAAAAGTGATAACGCAACGCCACTTTTGAGTTTTCTCTTCAGATCGTTTCCGTGTAAACATAGCCTAAAGCAAAGGGTTTGAATTTAGGGGCAAACGATCTAAACAGGATAACAAGGCGGTGTGGTTAATCTGAGACACCTGGGGAGACTAATAGACTGAACGGGGAACTACTGACATCACATCACAACCCAAATTTGGGTCAAATATTGACAAATCCAGCCGTTGGGTTAAAAATGTAATTTAAAAAATGTAACCCAACGTTTGGGTTTGTCCATACTGTATTCTGAATTGTAAAGCGTGGTATGAAACAGAAGTTGCTCTAGTCTTGACGCTTCCGGAACCAGAACACATATGGGCGGGGCTTGATCGTGTCTGTGGAAAACTGATTGGATGGTTGTGGTTTGCTATTGGCTGATCTCATGTGAGTGACAGGTTATAGCCCCGCCCACATCATCAGAGAAGAGAAGAGATGCTGCAAGAGCAACTTATTCCAGATTAATTTTAATGATTCATAATAAATGCTGCAATATTCCATAGAAAAACAAGAATTGTCCATTTTGATTTCATGCTGACTTTAAAGAAGAGTTCATGTTCTTGATTTAGGCCAGAGGAATGAGCCGGTTGTGTTTCAGCGGTTCAGCTTCACACACATCACTCTTGTGTAACGACTGGCTCAGTGACTGTGTGTGTGTGTGTGTGTGTCAGAACGGGTTTCTGTGGCTGTAGTCGAGTGTCTCTGATTCCTCAAACGTTTTAATCTCACAACTCGATGTTTTCAGCATCTTTAAAAAGTAAAAAAAAGTAGCTTTTCTTCAGATAATCATCTCTTAGTTGACGCTTTCGTTTCATTAGGTTTGTGTTTGTGTGTGTGAGTAGCGGCTGCATGATCTGTGATGTCATCAGACGTTGTCGTCATGGTAACGGGTCACATGTGGTTTGACTCCTATTTTAGACATAATGAAGAATGAGACACTAATGAGCTCTTGTTAATAGAGCCTGAGTTATTATTGTGTCACTGAGACTAATAAATAAATAAATAAATATTATATACTATTATACGTAATAAAACCAGAATCAACATTAGCTTGACTTGTCGGAGATGGTGAGAACTGAGCGGTTTGAAATGTAACAAAAACTTCATAAAGAGATCGTAAAACTAATCCATATGAAATGAGTGGTTTAGTCCACATTTTCTGGAAAGGCTCAATCGCTTTATATGATAAACAGATTCAATTTAGGCTTTTATTCACATATAAACATTGATCAGCGAACATAAGCAGTAACTCAACCGAAGCTGTTTAACGCACGAGAATGATCATCGCTGAAGAGTTTCACTTTTACACGTTTCTGAATGTTAGTGGAGACATTTATGTAGTTGTTGTGGAGTTACATTGATCATCTCATCATCATGTTGAACTTCTACACAAGTGTCCACAGATACAGCGCCAGATGTCGGCTGGTGTGTGTAAACGTGCAGATTAAGGGCCGGTAATATTATAATAAGATCCTATGATTGGCCTATTTTTAGACATGTTTGCAGAGAAAGACTCACCGGAACAGAGTTCCTGGGTTTCACTTTTCATGTTTTCAGTGTTGGTAGAAGTATTATAGCACTTACACACATAAAAACTCATATTTTCGTGATATGACCCTTTAAGAAGAGCAGACCGGGGCATGTTGTCACACGTCTGTATTTCAGTGACGTAAGTTTTGGTTCAGTTGTTAATCACACATGTTTGTGTTTCTCCAGCAGTGATTGTGTATAACAGCCCTAGAATGTGTTTTTTTGTGTGCTGATTTACAAATAAAAAACCTAATATTGCCTAATTTGCAGATGCTGAGATAAAAAATGTTTTTTTTGTAATTATCTAGATATATCTGCTTTAATGCACTTATCAAAACAACACAATCAGTCAGATGTCAAAAGTTTGTTGTCTAAATGTGTTTTCTGAACTCTGTGTTTGGAAGCTGGTGGTTGTGGGTTGATTATCCGAGCGGCGGGTTGATGGAGTGACTCTAACGAGGACATTAATTGAGCGTCATTGACTAACCGTGTGTGTGTGTGTGTTTCAGCGAGCAGAGCATCTGTCAGGCCCGCGCCTCCGTCATGGTCTACGACGACACCAGCAAAAAATGGGTGCCGATCAAACCGGGTCAGCAGGGCTTCAGTCGAATCAACATCTACCACAACACAACCAACAACACCTTCCGGGTGGTGGGCGTCAAACTGCAGGACCAACAGGTGCGTTCACACACACACACACACACACACACACACACTAGGGGTTGAACGGTACACAGAAGTCACGGTTCGGTTCAGACATCACGGCTCGGTACGAGTTCGGTACAATGGAGGGAAAAGCTAAACAAAAATGCAGAAGGCAATTATTTTTATTTTATTCTTTTTTACACCCAGTTCTTGCGTCTAAATTAGTTGCTTACAATAACAAAATGAGCCAACAATAGCAGACATAAGCCCTTTAAATAGAAATAAATGGCCATGTTTTATAAAAAGGTTCACAAAACTAACTAAAAATGTTTAGAAAATATGTAAGATAACGTTAATTTAGTTGTAGGTTACGTTCTCATATCCATTTTTTTTCTAATGTCACAAGGAATAATCTGGTTTACTGCTTTACATGATTCTTTAGTAGTGTGGTTTGGGTGTCCTAACGTGTTAGTAGAGTACTAAAGTACTAAAATAAACATTCACGAGTGTACCTTACTTCTCACCGCTGATTCCTGATGATTTAGAGGACAATTACACTGAGTCGCACACTGTCGTTTCAAAGAATAGTAACGTTACACCGGCAAGCGCGAAGTATAAATGCCTCGTCCATTTGGGAAGGCGCGCGCGCGGTCATCGGAGGCTAGCGCTGCGGAGGCAGGCTAAAGTAAACAAATCTAGCAGGGCAACAGATTAGGTGTCCCTAAAGGACCTGCGTATCTAACAGTAGTTCCGCATTACATTAATTAATTTGCACTCGAGTTTTATTTATTTTTATACCGTGTATTCTCCATGTTAATTCATGCACCGAACCGTGACGTCCGTACCAATTCGGTTCAATACGAATACATGTACCGTTCCACCCCTAACACACACACACACAAATGCACACGATACATGAGCGTTCACACACACTAATGCACAAGATACATGTGCGTTCACACACACACTAATGCACAAGATACACAAGCGTTCACACACACACTAATGCATAAGATACACAAGCGTTCACACACACACTAATGCACAAGATACACAAGCGTTCACACACACACTAATGCACAAGATACACAAGCGTTCAAACACACACTAATGCATAAGATACACAAGCGTTCACACACACACTAATGCACAAGATACACAAGCGTTCACACACACACACTAATGCATAAGATACACAAGCGTTCACACACACACTAATGCACAAGATACACAAGCGTTCACACATACACTAATGCACAAGATACACAAGCGTTCACACACACACACACACTAATGCACAAGATACACAAGCGTTCACACACACACTAATGCACAAGATACACAAGCGTTCAAACACACACTAATGCATAAGATACACAAGCGTTCACACACACACTAATGCACAAGATACACAAGCGTTCACACACACACACTAATGCATAAGATACACAAGCGTTCACACATACACTAATGCACAAGATACACAAGCGTTCACACATACACTAATGCATAAGATACACGTGCGTTCACACACACTAATGCACAAGATACACAAGCTTTCACACACACACACTAATGCACAAGACACATGAGCGTTCACACACACACATACACTAATGCATAAGATACACGTGCGTTCACACACACTAATGCACAAGATACACAAGCTTTCACACACACACACACTAATGCACAAGACACATGAGCGTTCACACACACACACACACACACACACACACACTAATGCACAAGATACACAAGCGTTCACAAACACACACGCACACTAATGCACAAGATACACGAGCGTTCACTCACACACACACACACTAATGCACAAGATACTCGAGCGTTCACACACACACACTAATGCACAAGATACACAAGCTTTCACACACACACACACTAATGCACAAGATACACAAGCTTTCACACACACACACACTAATGCACAAGATACACAAGCTTTCACACACACACACACTAATGCACAAGATACACAAGCTTTCACACACACACACACTAATGCACAAGACACATGAGCGTTCACACACACACACACACACACACACACACACACACTAATGCACAAGATACACAAGCGTTCACAAACACACACGCACACTAATGCACAAGATACACGAGCGTTCACTCACACACACACACACTAATGCACAAGATACTCGAGCGTTCACACACACACACTAATGCACAAGATACACAAGCGTTCACACACACACACTAATGCACAAGATACACGAGCGTTCACACACACACACACACTAATGCACAAGATACATGAGCGTTCACACACACGCACACACTAATGCACAAGATACACGAGCGTTCACACACACACACACACACTAATGCACAAGAAACACGTGCGTTCACACACACTAATGCACAAGATACACGTGCGTTCACACACACTAATGCACAAGATACACAAGCGTTCACACACACACACACTAATGCACAAGATACACAAGCGTTCACACACACACTAATGCACAAGATACACAAGCGTTCACACACACACACACTAATGCATAAGATACACGAGCGTTCACACACACACACACTAATGCATAAGATACACGAGCGTTCACACACACACACACTAATGCATAAGATACACGAGCGTTCACACACACACACACTAATGCATAAGATACACGAGCGTTCACACACACACTAATGCACAAGATACACAAGCGTTCACTCACACACACACTAATGCACAAGATACACAAGCGTTCACACACACACACACTAATGCACAAGATACACGAGCGTTCACACACACACTAATGCATAAGATACATGAGCGTTCACACACACTAATGCACAAGAAACACGAGCGTTCACACGCACTAATGCACAAGATACACAAGCGTTCACACGCACTAATGCACAAGATACACAAGCGTTCACACACACACTAATGCACAAGATACACAAGCGTTCACACACACACTAATGCATAAGATACACGAGCGTTCACACACACACTAATGCACAAGATACACAAGCGTTCACTCACACACACACTAATGCACAAGATACACAAGCGTTCACACACACACACACTAATGCACAAGATACACGAGCGTTCACACACACACTAATGCATAAGATACATGAGCGTTCACACACACTAATGCACAAGAAACACGAGCGTTCACACGCACTAATGCACAAGATACACAAGCGTTCACACACACACTAATGCACAAGATACACAAGCGTTCACTCACACACACACTAATGCACAAGATACACAAGCGTTCACACACACACACACTAATGCACAAGATACACGAGCGTTCACACACACACACTAATGCATAAGATACATGAGCGTTCACACACACACTAATGCATAAGATACATGAGCGTTCACACACACACTAATGCACAAGATACACGAGCGTTCACACACACACTAATGCATAAGATACACAAGCGTTCACACGCACTAATGCACAAGATACACAAGCGTTCACACACACACTAATGCACAAGATACACAAGCGTTCACTCACACACGCACTAATGCACAAGATACACAAGCGTTCACTCACACACACACTAATGCACAAGATACACAAGCGTTCACACACACACACACACTAATGCATAAGATACACGAGCGTTCACACACACTAATGCACAAGAAACACGAGCGTTCACACACACTAATCCACAAGATACACAAGCGTTCACACACACACACACACTATTGCACAAGATACACAAGCGTTCACACACACACACTAATGCACAAGACACATGAGCTTTCACACACACACACACACACACACACACACACACAGACACACACACACTAATGCACAAGAAACACGTGCGTTCACACACACTAATGCACAAGATACACAAGCTTTCACACACACACACACACTATTGCACAAGATACACAAGTGTTCACACACACTAATGCACAAGACACATGAGCTTTCACACACACACACACACACACACACACACACACACACTAATGCACAAGATACACGTGCGTTCACAAACACACACACACACTAATGCACAAGATACACGAGCGTTCACACACACACACACACACACACACACACACTAATGCACAAGATACACGTGCGTTCACAAACACACACACACACTAATGCACAAGATACACGTGTGTTCACACACACTAATGCACAAGATACACGAGCGTTCACACACATACATTCACACACACACTAATGCACAAGATACACAAGCGTTCACACACACACACTAATGCACAAGATACACGTGTGTTCACACACACACACACTAATGCACAAGATACACGAGCGTTCACACACACTCACACACACACACTAATGCACAAGATACACGAGCGTTCACACACACTAATGCACAAGAAACACGGGCGTTCACACACACTAATGCACAAGATACACGTGCGTTCACACACACTAATGCACAAGATACACGTCCGTTCACACACACTAATGCACAAGATACACGTGCGTTCACACACACTAATGCACAAGATACACAAGCGTTCACACACACTAATGCACAAGATACACAAGCGTTCACACACACACACTAATGCACAAGATACACAATCGTTCACACACACACTAATGCACAAGATACACGAGCGTTCACACACACTAATGCACAAGATACACAAGCGTTCACACACACACTAATGCACAAGATACACAAGCGTTCACACACACACTAATGCACAAGATACACAAGCGTTCACACAAACACTAATGCACGAGATACACGTGCGTTCACACACACACACTAATGCACAAGATACACAAGCGTTCACACACACACTAATGCACAAGATACACGAGCGTTCACACACACTAATGCACAAGATACACAAGCGTTCACACACACACTAATGCACAAGATACACAAGCGTTCACACACACACTAATGCACAAGATACACAAGCGTTCACACAAACAGTAATGCACAAGATACACGAGCGTTCACACACACTAATGCACAAGATACACAAGCGTTCACACACACTAATGCACAAGATACACGTGCGTTCACACACACTAATACACAAGCTTTCACACACACACACACACACACACACACTAATGCACAAGATACACAAGTGTTCACACACACACTAATGCACAAGACACACGAGCGTTCACACACACACACACACACACTAATGCACAAGATACACGTGCGTTCACACACACTAATGCACAAGATACACAAGCTTTCACACACACACACACACACACACTAATGCACAAGATACACAAGTGTTCACACACACACTAATGCACAAGATACACGAGTGTTCACACACACACACACACACACACACACACACACACTAATGCACAAGATACACGAGCGTTCACACACACACACACACACACACACACTAATGCACAAGAAACACATGCGTTCACACACATTAATGCACAAGATACACGTGCGTTCACACACACTAATGCACAAGATACACAAGCGTTCACACACACACACACACACTAATGCACAAGACACACAAGTGTTCACACACACACACACACACACTAATGCACAAGATACACAAGCGTTCACACACACTAATGCACAAGATACACATGCGTTCACACACACTAATGCACAAGATACACGAGCGTTCACACACACTAATGCACAAGAAACACGAGCGTTCACACAGACACACACACACACTAATGCACAAGATACACAAGCGTTCACACACACTAATGCACAAGAAACACGAGCGTTCACACACACACACACACACACACTAATGCACAAGATACACGAGCGTTCACACACACACACACACACACACACACACTAGTGCACAAGACACACAAGCGTTCACACAAACACTAATGCACAAGATACACGTGCGTTCACACACACTAATGCACAAGATACACAAGCGTTCACACATACACTAATGCACAAGATACACGTGCGTTCACACACACTAATGCACAAGATACACGTGCGTTCACACACACTAATGCACAAGATACACGTGCGTTCACACACACTAATGCACAAGATACACAAGCGTTCACACATACACTAATGCACAAGATACACAAGCGTTCACACACACTAATGCACAAGACACACGAGCGTTCACACAAACTAATGCTCAAGATACACAAGCGTTCACACACACACACACACTAATGCACAAGACACACGAGCGTTCACACACACACACACACACACTAATGCACAAGATACATGAGCGTTTACACACACACACACACACACACTAATGCACAAGATACACGAGTGTTCACACACACACACACACAATAATGCACAAGGTACACGAGTGTTCACACACACACACACACACACACACACACACACACACACACACACACACACACTTATGCACAAGATAGACGCCACTCAACAACGATTAAGTAATCTGATGAGATTGGTCTCTGACTAGAGTTGGGAATCGAAAATCGATATTTGAGGTCAAGAATCGGATACTTGTTATAAAATTAAAATTTCGGTTCCTTTGTGTGCATTTCAATATGACTTTCTCAAAAACACTTCATTTTCCCATTAGATTAGTGGGTTAGTTCTGTCAGAGAGCATCAGTGTGTTTGTTTTGTATCTTCAGACTGCTGTCTGTTGTATCTCTATATAATGTTCTCGTTGTTGAAAACTGTACTGTAACTTTCTTATTTGTATGTTTCTGTTGGTAACGATAAATTATTACTTTTGTAAAACTAGAGGGATTTATTTTATGTTAGACCTACTGTATTAAAATGTTCACATTTGACAGAAAATTTTGTCCCCCTTATTGTAAATTCATCTTTTTTTGTTTAACAGTTATTAAATGTGAAAACCTATAAATGAACAATATATATAATTTACCTGTTATAATTTGCAAAACAGAAATGTTCACTTGTAAACAAAGAAAATGAAAATATATTATTGATCACCGGTGTATTAACTCTTTGACTTCTCCTAAAAATTGTGTTTCACTACAAATGCAGACCATCATATTTACTGAAAAATCGCATCTGGATTTTTGATACATTAAACAACTAATATAAATTGTAAACATTATTGAAGACAAGTAAAAAAATTTGCAATTGCAACAAATAGATACAACTGAATGCACTCGTGACGTGTTTTCTGTGTCCGTGTATCAGTATATTGGATCCGTGCAGCTCTTAAAGTTACAGCATAATAACTCTATAATAACACTAATCAAACAACAGAAGACTAAGAAAATTCACTCGTTCTTCACTGAATAACTTTTGTAACTACACTCATCTAAAGGATTATTAGGAACACCTGTTCAATCTAATCAACCAATCACATGACAGTTGCTTCAATGCATTTAGGTGTGTGGTCCTGGTCAAGACAATCTCCTGAACTCCAAACTGAATGTCAGAATGGGAAAGAAAGGTGATTTAAGCAATTTTGAGCGTGGCATGGTTGTTGGTGCCAGACGGGCCGGTCTGAGTATTTCACAATCTGCTCAGTTACTGGGATTTTCACACACAACCATTTCTAGGGTTTACAAAGAATGGTGTGAAAAGGGAAAAGCATCCAGTATGCGGCAGTCCTGTGGGCGAAAATGCCTTGTTGATGCTAGAGGTCAGAGGAGAATGGGCCGACTGATTCAAGCTGATAGAAGAACAACTTTGACTGAAATAACCACTCGTTACAACCGAGGTATGCAGAAAAACATTTGTGAAGCCACAACACGCACAACCTTGAGGCGGATGGGCTACAACAGCAGAAGACCCCACCGGGTACCACTCATCTCCACTACAAATAGGAAAAAGAGGCTACAATTTGCAAGAGCTCACCAAAATTGGACAGACTGGAAAAATGCATATGTAACATACATGAAATAACTCCTGTAGCAGAAAAATTGAAGACTGGAAAAATGTTGCCTGGTCTGATGAGTCTCGATTTCTGTTGAGACATTCAGATGGTAGAGTCAGAATTTGGCGTAAACAGAATGAGAACATGGATCCATCATGCCTTGTTACCACTGTGCAGGCTGGTGGTGATGGTGTAATGGTGTGGGGGATGTTTTCTTGGCACACTTTAGGCCCTTAATGTCAATTGGGCATCGTTTAAATGCCACGGCCTACCTGAGCATTGTTTCTGACCATGTCCATCCCTTTATGGCCACCATGTACCCATCCTCTGATGGCTACTTCCAGCAGGATAATGCACCATGTCACAAAGCTTGAATCATTTCAAATTGGTTTCTTGAACATGACATTGAGTTCACTTTACTAAAATGGCCCCCACAGTCACCACATCTCAACCCAATAGAGCATCTTTGGGATGTGGTGGAACGGGAGCTTCGTGCCCTGGATGTGCATCCCACAAATCTCCATCAACTGCAAGATGCTATCCTATCAATATAGGCCAACATTTCTAAAGAATGCCTAGCTGAATGGAGAAGTTGTGATGAAGTGTTGGGTTGGCCGGGACCACAAGTAGTTCTGTCTTCGCAAGGTTTAGTTGAAGGTGGTGGTCCTTCATCCAGCCAGAGATGTCTGTTAGGCAGGCTGAGATACGAGCAGCTCCCGTCGGATCGTCAGGCTGGAATGAGAGGTAGAGTTGTGTGTCATCAGCGTAGCAATGATAGGAAAAGCCATGTTTCTGAATGACAGATGCTAGTGATGTCATGTAGATGGAGAAGAGGAGTGGTCCAAGCACTGATCCCTGAGGCACCCCAGTAGCTAGATGTTGGGTCTTAGATGCCACACCTCTCTACAGCACCCTAAAGGACCTACCTGAGAGGTAAGACTCGAACCATTGGAGTGCAGTTCCCGAGATACCCTTCATCTTTAGGATTGACAGGAGGATCTGGTGGTTAACTGTGTCAAAGGCAGCAGATCCAGCAGGATGAGAACTGAGGATTTGGAAGCTGCTCTTGAGTCTCAGAGCTTCAATTACTGAGAGCAGGGCAGTCTCAGTTGAGTGTCCGCTTTTGAAACCAGACTGATTGTTCACTTTACTAAAATGGCCCCCACAGTCACCAGATCTCAACCCAATAGAGCATCTTTGGGATGTGGTGGAATGGGAGCTTCGTGCCCTGGATGTGCATCCCACAAATCTCCATAAACTGCAAGATGCTATCCTATCAATATAGGCCAACATTTCTAAAGAATGCTTTCAGCACCTTGTTGAATCAATGCCACGTAGAATTAAGGCAGTTCTGAAGGTGAAAGGGGGCCAAACACAGTATTAGTATGGTGTTCCTAATAATCCTTTAGGTGAGTGTATATTTGTAATGTATTTATTTATAAAGTGCAGTGTAATTTTATATTTGATTATAGTTTCTGCACCTGAAAACACTGTTTATTTCAATCATATCTTTGTTCAGTTGTATCTATTTGTTACGATTGCTAATTTTTTAATAACTGAGTGTTTATTGTCTTTAATAATGCTTGCAGTTTATATTAGTTAGACTAGCTGTTCTTCTATGGTGTTTTTAAACCACAGGCAAACGTTCCTTGTGTAAGTGTTCTTTAGCTGTTGATTTTGTTCATGATATTCAGTTACAATTAAATGTTTTGCAATAAGACTAAATGTGACTTTTGAAATAATAGACTTTTTTTTATCTTATTGGAATCGAAATTAAGAATCGATTAGAATCGGAATTGTTAAAATTCCAACGATCCCCAACCCTTCCTCTGACCTCTGACAGGTGGTCATCAACTACTCCATAGTGAAGGGTCTGAAGTATAACCAGGCCACGCCCACCTTCCACCAGTGGCGGGACGCGCGGCAGGTGTACGGCCTGAACTTCGCCAGTAAAGAGGAGGCTAACACCTTCTCCAACGCCATGCTGTTCGCCCTCAATGTGCTGAGCAGCGCAGACGGAGGTACACACACACACACACACTCACACACACACACACACACACACACACACACACACACACACACACACACACACACACACACACACACACACACACTAGGTTTGGGCGATGTCTACCAATTTGGTATCAGACGATGTCTACAGTGAAACATCGCGATGGACGATGATATCGAGGGGGGGGGTGGTTTTGGGGTAACATTCTCATTTTCCATTTTCCACAACATATTTTCCTCTATATCTCATCAACAATTTCGATTTCGGCAAACTCTGCAGCAGCTGACCACAAAGGAGCGAATGTACAGTGGCGTGACATCACTGCCGGATTCAAACTGTGCTTTTGCGCTATGGCTGGCGCGAGCCAAAGACGGACGCGCTCAGTGCTTATCATAGGCTATATCACAACTGTTCAGTGTTTTTAAACACATAATGTTTATTTTAGGTTTCAGACATTTAAATACATATAATTTATAGCAAAACAATACATTTATAGTTTGTAAAATACACAATGGTGTCTATGGAAGCATCAATAACAAACCATTCAAATATATTTGCCGCCGGTTTTTATTCACATCAGACACACAGTGTAAATAACTATAAAGTCAACTCTATTTTTCTCCCAGTTCACTGGACACTTTCATGTATTTCGGGAGAAACTGATGAATTCACGCGCTGTAATAAATCCAACAGACAGGAATCTCTGAACTGCGACCCAAACAAACATGACGGCGCCCACCTCACGTTATAGATCAAGATCATTTATAAAAGGTTTTTTAAACAACAAAACAAACTCACTTACACATATTTGAGAATCGGAATAGAAGATAGTTGATGACATCGTAAGCAAGTTTGTTAATATTTATAAATAAAAGAGCTTCATCTTTCAAAATAGCGCTATTTTGGCTGTGGTGAATCACTTACCAAGCATGAAGCGTCACCATGGAAATGTGTGTGTGTGTGGGGGGGGGGGGGGTCGCGATGCCGGCTAAACATCGTAATGTCTGTCAGCCAGTGCCAGTGGTTGTTCTGTAGGCAAACGTCAGTGACTTGAATTTAATGCGAGCGCCAACTGTCAACCAGTGCAGGTTTATGAGGAGAGGAGTGACGTGAGTCTCTTCGGCCCATTAAAGACCATTCTGGCTGCAGAATCTGGATCAGTTGCAGAGGTTTGACAGATGCTGGAAGACCAGCCAGGAGAGCATTACAAATTGTCCTGTCTGGATAGAACAAGTGCTTGGACAAGGAGTTGTGTAGCATGCTCTGTAAGGAAGGGCCTGATCCTTCTAATGTTGTGCAAGGCAAATCTACACGACCGGGCAGTTCTAGCAATGTGGTCTGTGAAGTTTAATTGATCATCAATTACAACCTCAAGGTTCCTAGCTGACCTTGATGGAGTTATGAATGATGAGCCTAGCTGAATGGAGAAGTTGTGATGAAGTGTTGGGTTGGCCGGGACCACAAGTAGCTCTGTCTTCGCAAGGTTTAGTTGAAGGTGGTGGTCCTTCATCCAGCCAGAGATGTCTGTTAGGCAGGCTGAGATACGAGCAGCTCCCGTCGGATCGTCAGGCTGGAATGAGAGGTAGAGTTGTGTGTCATCAGCGTAGCAATGATAGGAAAAGCCATGTTTCTGAATGACAGATGCTAGTGATGTCATGTAGATGGAGTAGAGGAGTGGTCCAAGCACTGATCCCTGAGGCACCCCAGTAGCTAGATGTTGGGTCTTAGATGCCACACCTCTCTACAGCACCCTAAAGGACCTACCTGAGAGGTAAGACTCGAACCATTGGAGTGCAGTTCCCGAGATGCCCTTCATCTTTAGGATTGACAGGAGGATCTAGTGGTTAACTGTGTCAAATTCAGCAGATCCAGCAGGATGAGGACTCAGGATTTGGAAGCTGCTCTTGAGTCTCAGAGCTTCAATTACTGAGAGCAGGGCAGTCTCAGTTGAGTGTCCGCTTTTGAAACCAGACTGATTGTTGTCCAAGAGGTTGTTCTGTGTAAGAAAGGAGGAGATCTGGTTGAAAACAACTCATTCAAGTGATTTCATGACGAATGGAAGAAGAGATACTGGTCTGTAATTTGTTAGATGTGCTGGATTTAGATTGGGTTTCTTAAGCAGTGGGGTTACCGGAGCCTGCTTAAAAGCTGTGGGAAAGATACCAGTGTGAAGAGAGGTGTTTATGATGTGTGTGAGTGTGGGTACAACTGAGGAAGAAATGGCTTGAAGTAGAGGAGGGTAGAATGTGTGCGTTTGCTGGTAAAATGTGTGTGTCAGTTTGTGGTTTGGTAAATTGGCCGCTGATGGTGGTTGTTTTATCTGTGAAGAATGTGGCAAAATCGTCCGCTGTTAGGGTGGATGAAGGAGGAGGAGAGTTGAGAAGAGAGAAGGTTTTGAAAAGCATGCGAGAGTCAGAAGAATTGATAATTTTGTTGTGATAGTAAGTCATTTTAGCAGTAGAGATATTAGCAGAGAAGGAAGAGAGGAGGGATTGATAAAGACCCAGGTCTGTCAGATCTTTCGATTTGCGCCACTTCCTCTCTGCACCCCTGAGTTTAGTACGATGTTGGCGGAAAACATCAGATAACCAGCAGGCAGAGGGTGTGGCGCGGGCTGGCCTGGAGTCTCCAAGAATTACAAGAGGAGTACCATCCTCAGGGAAGGATGAGAGTAGCACATCAAGCTATTCCAAGAAACTGCCAAGTTGACCTGGGGGACGATATACAACTACAAAATGGATTTTAATGGGACTAGTGATGGTAATTGAATGTGATTCAAATGAGCTGTTGTCACACAGAGGTGGTAAAGGATCAAATTTGAGATGAGCAGACCAGTACCTCCACCTCTTCGGGGCAGACGAGGGGTGTGTGAGAGAGTGAAGTTAGTGGAGAGGGCAGCAGGTGTGACAGTGTCCTCTGGTCTGATCCAGGTCTCACTCAGGGCCAATAGGCTGAGACCTGAATGACTAGATATAGCTAATACCCCGTTAATGTGTACAGCAGGCCACGCCCAACTATTTAGCCAAGCGAAACTCAACAGTCAAGACACAAACAAACAAACGCCAGGTCGGCGTGCGTTTTACGAGGGTAAACACAGTAACGAAGAGCAGCGCTAAAATCTAATGAGAAAAGTAAACACTCACAGACTGATGTTTACGCACACACACAAAAGTAAACACACACACACACACACACACACACACACACACACACACACACACACACACACACACACAGACACTCACTCACACACACACACACACACACACACAAACACACACACACACACACACACACACACACACACACACACACAGACACACACACACACACACACAGACACTCACTCACACACACACACACACACACACTCACACACACACACACACACACACACACACACACACACACACACACACACACACACACACACACAGACACTCACTCACTCACACACACACACACACACACACAGACAGTCACACGCACAAACACACACACACACACACACAGAAACAGGATCCTCTGGGCCTGCTGTTGTGTTCAGGTGTGTGTTACGTGTGTCAGACACCGGACACTGTTAGAGCAGAGAGTCGAGCGCAGGATGATGATGATCACACACTGGATCTGCCACTGCTTCTGTGTGTGTGTGTGCAACGGCCGCTTCATCCTCTTCAACATGTCCTGTACGTACAGTGTGTGTGTGTGTGTATGTGTGTGTGTGAGCTCTCTCTCTCTACGCTTGCTTTGGTTCTGTTGTAAACTCAGACCAGTTCAGTTTATGTTGGGTTTATGTTTGTCATATACTGATTGGAGGACTGCAACTTGCTGTGTGGTTGCTAGGGTGTTCTGTGTGGTTGCTATAGTGTTCTGTATGGTTGTTAGGGTGTTTCTATGTGGTTGCTATGGTGTTCTGTGTGGTTGTTAGGGTGTTTCTGTGTGGTTGCTAGGGTGTTCTGTGTGGTTGCTAGGGTGTTCTGTGTGGTTGTTAGGGTGTTTCTGTGTGGTTGCAAGGGTGTTCTGTGTGGTTGCTAGGGTGTTCTGTGTGGTTGCCACCTGTATAGTGCTTTATAGACCTTGTGTTGCAGAGAAACAAGCGCACAGCCATCTTTAGAATAATGTGTTTGAACTTCTGTTTTTGCGGCCGCTCTGTATATTCTATCGCTGTCTAATAATCATTTAACTGATTTGAATTATAGAAGTCTATAGAGTGTTATGTGTATGCTAGGTCAAAGAGATGTGTTTTTAGTCTAGCTTTGAACTGACAGACTGTGTCTGCTTCCCGGACAATGTTAGGAAGATTGTTCCAAAGTTTTGGTGCTAAATAGGAAAAGGATCTACCGCCAGCAGTCGATTTATATATTCTAGGTATTATCAACTGGCCGAAGTTTTGAGATCGCAATAGACGTGAAGGACTATAATGCGTTAAGAGCTCGCTCAAGTACTGGGGAGCTAAACAATTTAGTGCTTTGTAAGTTATCAGCAATATTTAAAAATGTATACGATGTTTCATAGGGAGCTAATCAGTGGCGTAGCAAGTCAGTCCCGGGCCCATATGCAAAAAAATGTGTACGGACCCCCCTAACCCTGCCCCCCAAGTACATTGAAGATTCATTTATAGACTTTCACTGTAGTGTATCAAGAAAATACCATACCAAACAATACCATAAAAAAAAACTCTAGCCAACAACTTTTCACAACCAGAACGGAACAAAAACAAGTCTAAAACCAACCAAGGCTCAGCCAATGTCAATAATCAACTACTGATCTTGGCACCGCGGCCCAAAATGTAAAAAACATAAAACTGCTTACTCATTTAGTTGCATTCTCCGGGCCTTTCTTTCGGCAAATTTATCCACGAGCACGATGTCATTGGTGTTTAATTCATGGCTTTGTGCATTCTCGATGGAAATAATTGCCAGTCCCAATAGTCTGTTTATTAGCTTCAGTTTTGAAAATGAGGGCTCCGCTGAAGCAACAGAAGGGATGGTAAGAAAGAGAACTAAACCGGTCTATTTTAGGTAGTTTTTGTGTCGCAACTAACTTCTCCACCTTCTTTTTTCTCTTAAAGGCCCCACTTTTATGTTTGTATTTTTCCATCCTTTAATGTTTAATTAGCTAGCGTCTAGTAACCTCTCTCACACTCACACGATGCCGTAAAAAATGACGGTACAGTTCTACGGCAGCCGCGGGGTGCAAAAAATAATAAACGCATAATAAATGCACACAACAAATGTCGGAGAAATTAGAAATTATGGAGAAACAAGAAATTATTACACATGACATGCATACAAAAATATATTTATTGTGGCTACACTTTAAAAATGAATTAACCTGTTTTAATTAAAAGTTCCCCATGGGCGGGCCCCCTATCGGCCCGGGCCCATTTGCACGTGCATAACCTGCATGCCCAGACGCTACGCCACTGGAGCCAATGCAGTGTTGACAGAACCGGGCTAATATGGTCGTACTTCCTGGTTCTGGTAAGAACTCTAGCGGCTGCGTTTTGAACTAGCTGTAGTTTGTTTATTAAGCGTGCAGGGCAACCACCCAGTAGAGCATTACAATAATCTAGCCTTGATGTCATGGACTAATGGACTAGTTGTTCCGCATTTGTCATTGAGAGCATATGACGTAATTTAGATATATTTTTAAGATGGATTTCTTTTCAAGGCTTTAGGGCGAATAATTAGAATCTCTTGGTTTTTTCAGAATTAAGTAGTAGGAAATTACTAGTCATCCCGTTGTTTATATCATCTATGCGTTTCATTAATTTTGTAAAGTGGTAAGTTTCATCAGGGTGTGTGTGTGTGTGTGTGTGTGTGTGTGTGTGTGTGTGTGTGTGTGTGTCAGATGGCATCGGGTTGCAGTGTTTTCTTGAAACACGAGCTTGAGGAATCGTTGTGTTATAGACGTGTTACAATATTTACCATGTTGATGGCAGAGGATCTGATAGCATGTTTCTGCAGTGAGGTTTATATCCCTGATGACCCGCTCTCTGTCAGACTCTCTGAACAACACCACATTTCACTCGATTCATTCATCATGACTTGCAGGCGCGTGTGTTTTCTGTCATGATGGGTGTTAAGATGAAGCTAGGACACAGTACTGATCAAAAACTTTTATTTATTTGATCAGAAACACAGTAAAAACAGTGAAATATCATTCCAATGTAAATCATCTGTTTTCTATGTGAATATATAGTAAAGTGTAATTTATTCCTGCGATCAAAGCTGAATTTTCAGCATCATTACTCCAGTAACAGTTCACAGTAACAATAACCAGTAATAATAACTGAGCAGCAATGATTTTTTGATCAGATATATGCTTTCCTGAGTAAAATACTTTTTTTACAAAAACATCAAATAATTATTCCAAACTTTTGCGCGGTTGTGTGTGAACATTAGTGAAGGTGTGCTCCTGTAAAAGTGTGTTTAGATGAAGATAAAGCTGTCGTTTAAACGATGATGTGTTTCTTCTGTCATTATAGTGACACTGGCGTTCTCCAGTTCGAGACGAACTAATATCTGCCGATGGGATCCACTTGAATTAAGTCTATTTTTCGGACCCCACTGTCAGATATTTGTTCTTGTTTTAAGCTCAAACTCGCTGCACTTGGACACATATTTCTGACGGTGTTGAATGTCTCT
Organism: Siphateles boraxobius; assembly: GCF_051911475.1. NCBI lineage: Eukaryota > Metazoa > Chordata > Actinopteri > Cypriniformes > Leuciscidae > Siphateles > Siphateles boraxobius. The sequence continues at coordinate 251,537 of NW_027508836.1, forward strand.
TTCAGGTCCAGCTGTTCAGCGGCAGCTCCACAACGGGCCGAACACAGAAGAGCTCGAGGTGCAGAGACGGTACGAGTAAAGCACCATATTCACACACACAGTAATATATTACAGCTGTACGGATATTTCCTTTCATGTACACTGCAAAAAATGCTTGTTTTGTCTTATTCCAGTCCAAATATCTTCTTCTTACCCCATTGGCAGATAATGAAGCAAAAACTCACTTCATTTTTATTTTTCTCTCCAGATACAAGACTTATTTACTACTTTAGTAAATCCATCTTGATTTAAGATTTTTTTGATATTTGGACTGGAAACATTCAAAAAGCATTTTTTTGCAGCGAGTGTGTAATAAAGCTGTTTGTGAATGTAAAAGTTTCAAAGATAGACAGAGTTTTTGACTCCTAAAAGAAAGAAATGATTCTGAACTGAAACGAGAAACGAGACTACTTGACAGTAATTCAGTCTCACTTCCCGTAACTAATTAGCATAATGCCCGCCTCTGGTCCTGATTGGCTGAGCAGCGTCTCTTAGCTCCGCCCTCAAACACTAGTGTATCTGCGACTGGAAGAGTTTGGTTCGTGTCGTTCGTGTCGAGAAGACGCTGTTTTCTGAGATTGATAAGGTAAAACACGCCATCGTTACTGTTCGTATCACTGTGATCAAGAGCTGAGATTCAGATATGATAATGAGCGTTTGGTTTCTGACCAATCACAGCAGAGCAGCTCTCAGAGAGGCGGGGCTTAGAGAGACTGAATCTTTGATGGAAGCGTTTCAGACACTGAGAGAAAGAGCTGGCGCTGCAGTGGAGATTATGAGAGAATAAAGTGTGTTTGATGCATGTGAACCTGCTGTAGGAGCCTTTAAAATAGCATTATATGACACTATAAATGTGATATGATGAGCACACGCATACAGGCGCACTCTGGTGGTCAGAAACTGCATTATGATGCTGTGTCAGCTCTTCCACTGTCCCATCATGCATCTGGGTATTGAGCGGATCTGTGTCACACGCTTCCAGGTCGGATCGATTCTTCATCTGATATCTGATGCTGTCAGGCTCAGTATTCGATCAGAAATGTTCCTGACCCATTCTACTGATGCATTATGGGTCCCTCGAGTCAATGTCTTCTTATTATAATAAATACATGATTATGCGATTATAAATGCTGTTCTTTTGAACTTTCTATTCATCAACGAATCCTGAAAAATAAAATGTATCACAGTTTCCCCAAAAATATTTTTAAACTCTTTTCAACACTGATAATAATCATAAATGTTTCTTGATCATCAAATCATCATATTATAGTGATTTCTGAAGGATCATGTGACACTGAAGACTGGAGTAATGATGCTGAAAATTCAGCTTTGATCACAGGAATAAATTACACTTTATTATATATTCACATAGAAAACAGCTGATTTACATTATAATAATATTTCACAATATTCCTGTTTTTTTGATCATATAAATGCAGCTTCGATGACTCTTTCAATAACGTTAAAAAATCTTAATTAATCCAAACTTTTGACCAATAGGGTAAATATGACACAATGCAGTTCATTATGATTTCTCTAGATAGCATAATTCAAATCCTACATGAAATCTGACAGTTTCGCAGTGTGTGTGCAGTGCATGATGGGAAGGTTCAGTGTGTTTCTGTGTCTGCAGGCAAATGGAAATGCAGGCGCATATCGAGCGCGAGAGACGATCGTCCAACTCAGGTACGAGAGCCCACGACACACAGTGTTGATCTGAGTGACGGTTGCACTGTCAGTTACTTTGAAAAGAAATGCATTTCAATATTACTTGTTACTGTGTTATTTCCCCAGGTTCCCCGTTTCAGGGTCACCCCGCGGTGCTGTCCGTAGCTCCGCCCATTGCCGCGCCCCCTCCGCTGCTGATGGGCGGCCCCTGCCCGCCTCCCCCCCCGCCCGGGCCCCCGCCGCCCTCCTCCGGGGCTCCGCCCCCTCCCCCGCCCCCTTTACCCGCGTGTGGGTACGGGGGCCCCGGGGCCGCGCAGGACGACGGTCAGGGCCCCACAGGACTCGCCGCCATGATCGCGGGAGCCAAACTGCGCCGCGTCAATCGGGTCTGTCAGAAACTCACTCACAACAACTGCAAAACATACAACATGATCATATTCAGCTTCTGTATCAGCATCTTAATACAATTTTATATTAAGAAATGCGCTAAAACATAAAAAACAAATACGCTGTGATTGACCTCCATAACCTGTCCGTAAACAATCAGTGTTCAGTTCTGAGAACATATTTTAACATCATACTTATTTATATTCTGTATTTTTTATAAAAACTTTGCAAGGCATCATGCGTTTTCATCACGCGACACGACTGATGCAACACTCGTTACTCACACACCCCTGTATGTTGCTTTGCATAAAATTAAACGATATAAAGAACAATAACGTATTTATAGATAAAATAAAATGTACACAAACCTGTTTTTTTTCACAGACATGCAACAATTTGACTGGATTGTTACGTCTGACCCAGGATCTGTGTAACACAAAACTACCCAAACACAGGGTTGTTACGTCTGACCCAGGATCTGTGTAACACAAAAACTACCCAAACACTGGGTTGTTATGTCTGATCCAGGATCTGTGTAACACAAAAACTACCCAAACACTGGGTTGTTATGTCTGACCCAGGATCTGTGTAACACAAAAACTACCCAAACACTGGGTTGTTATGTCTGACCCAGGATCTGTGTAACACAAAAACTACTCAAACACTGGGTTGTTATGTCTGATCCAGGATCTGTGTAACACAAAAACTACCCAAACACTGGGTTGTTATGTCTGATCCAGGATCTGTGTAACACAAAAACTACTCAAACACTGGGTTGTTATGTCTGACCCAGGATCTGTGTAACACAAAACTACCCAAACATCAGGTTGTTACGTCTGACCCAGGATCTGTGTAACACAAAACTACCCAAACACAGGGTTGTTACGTCTGACCCAGGATCTGTGTAACACAAAACTACCCAAACACAGGGTTGTTACGTCTGACCCAGGATCTGTGTAACACAAAAACTACCCAAACACTGGGTTGTTATGTCTGATCCAGGATCTGTGTAACACAAAAACTACCCAAACACTGGGTTGTTATGTCTGACCCAGGATCTGTGTAACACAAAAACTACCCAAACACTGGGTTGTTATGTCTGACCCAGGATCTGTGTAACACAAAAACTACTCAAACACTGGGTTGTTATGTCTGATCCAGGATCTGTGTAACACAAAAACTACCCAAACACTGGGTTGTTATGTCTGATCCAGGATCTGTGTAACACAAAAACTACTCAAACACTGGGTTGTTATGTCTGACCCAGGATCTGTGTAACACAAAACTACCCAAACATCAGGTTGTTACGTCTGACCCAGGATCTGTGTAACACAAAACTACCCAAACACAGGGTTGTTACGTCTGACCCAGGATCTGTGTAACACAAAACTACCCAAACACAGGGTTGTTACGTCTGACCCAGGATCTGTGTAACACAAAAACTACCCAAACACTGGGTTGTTATGTCTGATCCAGGATCTGTGTAACACAAAAACTACCCAAACACTGGGTTGTTATGTCTGACCCAGGATCTGTGTAACACAAAAACTACCCAAACACTGGGTTGTTATGTCTGACCCAGGATCTGTGTAACACAAAAACTACTCAAACACTGGGTTGTTATGTCTGATCCAGGATCTGTGTAACACAAAAACTACCCAAACACTGGGTTGTTATGTCTGATCCAGGATCTGTGTAACACAAAAACTACTCAAACACTGGGTTGTTATGTCTGACCCAGGATCTGTGTAACACAAAAACTACCTAAACACTGGGTTGTTATGCCTGACCCAGGAGCTGGGTAACACAAAAACTACTCAAACACTGGGTTGTTATGTCTGATCCAGGATCTGTGTAACACAAAAACTACCCAAACACTGGGTTGTTACGTCTGACCCAGGATCTGTGGAACACAAAAACTACCCAAACACTGAGTTGTTACGCCTGATCCAGGATTTAGGTAACATAAAAACTACCCAAACACTGGGTTGTTACGTCTGACCAAGGATATGTGTAACACAAAAACTACTCAAACACTGGGTTGTTATGTCTGACCCAGGATCTGTGTAACACAAAAACTACCCAAACACTGGGTTGTTATGCCTGACCCAGGAGCTGGGTAACACAAAAACTACTCAAACACTGGGTTGTTAGGTCTGACCCAGGATCTAGGTAGCATAAAAACTACCCAAACATCAGGTTGTTACGTCTGACCCAGGAGCTGGATAACATAAAAACTACCCAAACATCAGGTTGTTACGTCTGACCCAGGAGCTGGGTAACATAAAAACTACCCAAACATCAGGTTGTTACGTCTGACTCAGGAGCTGGGTAACATAAAAACTACAGAAACATCAGGTTGTTACGTCTTACTCAGGATCTGTGTAACACAAAAACTACCCAAACACTGGGTTGTTACGTCTGACCCAGGAGCTGGGTAACACAAAAACTACTCAAACACTGGGTTGTTACGTCTGACCCAGGATCTGTGTAACATAAAAACTACCCAAACATCAGGTTGTTACGTCTGACTCAGGAGCTGAGTAACACAAAAACTACTCAAACACTGGGTTGTTACGTCTGACCCAGGATATGTGTAACACAAAAACTACCCAAACACTGGGTTGTTACGTCTGATCCAGGATATAGGTAACATAAAAACTACCGAAACATCAGGTTGTTACGTCTGACCCAGGAGCTGGGTAACATAAAAACTACCCAAACATCAGGTTGTTACGTCTGACCCAGGAGCTGGGTAACATAAAAACTACCCAAACATCAGGTTGTTACGTCTGACCCAGGAGCTGGGTAACATAAAAACTACCCAAACATCAGGTTGTTACGTCTGACCCAGGAGCTGGGTAACATAAAAACTACAGAAACATCAGGTTGTTACGTCTTACTCAGGATCTGTGTAACACAAAAACTACCCAAACACTGGGTTGTTACGTCTGACCCAGGAGCTGGGTAACACAAAAACTACTCAAATACTGGGTTGTTACGTTTGACCCAGGAGCTGGGTAACACAAAAACTACTCAAATACTGGGTTGTTACGTTTGACCCAGGAGCTGGGTAACACAAAAAATACCCAGAGACTGAAAAAAATAACCTAAAAAAAAATTGTCCGAAAAGGCTGAACCCAAGATTTGGGTAAAATAAAATAACCCAATATTTTTTATAGTGTAGAGTATAGAACCAGAACTTCTAAAACACATCCCAGATTTTGCATGAAAAATCTACGTATAGAATCCTTAAATAGGAAGTGATTGAGCCGTGTGTCCTCAGCCCGAGGAGAACTGCTCTTCCGGAGCCAAAAGCGAAGCCAACCGGACGAGTGGCGGGAGTGGAGGCCTGATGGAGGAGATGAACGCGCTGCTCGCACGCAGGTGAGGACACACACCGCAATACACACCACACGTAATGATTGACAGGTCACTGCTGAGTAGCTCCGCCCACTGTCACATCTCATTGGCCCGTCTGTGGTTATGGAATCAGGACTGCGTTCAGCCCCGACAAAAACGTTTTTTAAACGGAAAGAGTTGCAACTACTTGGACCCGTTGTGCGAGCCGTCTCTTTAATACCGCGTTAGGGCTGGACAATAATTCAAAATCAACATATATCGCAATATTTTTTGTTTCGATAACGGTGATATGATTTTAAACACATTTTCGATATTTCGATATACAGCATTTGTCACTGACTGACGTTAGGCGCGCAGCCGTCAGAAAGAGCAGAACACAATTGGCTACTTTCATGATGACGTTCACCACAGACACGCAGCCACTGCTCAGCACTAGTAGCTGATCTCCAACGCGGCACGTTCCAGCTACAGAATGAGCGCCCCTGACCGCAGTACAAATGTGGCTTAACAAGCTTCCACAAGTGAGGAGAAAGCAGACAAAATAGTTGATAATAGAGGGACGACTAATTCAGTGGTGTTTCGGCTGAGATCTCAAAACTTCAGGTTTCAGCGCGCTGCAAAATGTGGCGGAGAGCAGTGCCGACTAGCAGCGGGAACACATCAAACCGGTTCCACCCGACAGAAGCAGCACAAACAACACTTTAACCGGCACCAACAAACGAGACTTTTTTGCATGAATTTGGAGCATGTGTGGATGCCGAGTGACCTCAGAATGACCAATACATATGATTTTAATATCTAAGAAACCGAAACTTCTCGCAGTGATTGACAGGGCGGGGCGTGATCGGCTCGGGATGCATTTTCAATTTGCACATTGAATTTTACTACATACATTGCGGGACATTTAATGACAATGCAATCGCAAGTGTATTAACTGTGAGTGTAAATGCAATTAAGAAAAATAACATTTAAATGATCATTTTGCTATAGTTTTTGCTTGAAAATGTTAAACATATCTAATCATATCTGTAATACATTTTAATTTTGCAACTTATAAAGCGTTAAAATATGTATTCAATTTACATATTAAAACTAGTGTATGTAATGGCAAATGTAAATTATATAATTTAATTTTAATTTTGCACCAAACGTTGCACAAATGTAAATTTAAAAACAGAAATGCATTGCCATTTTACATATTTCATTTCAAATTGAATATTGCTTGTATGCTTCCATAGTCTTGTAGCAGGTATTGAGAAGAGAACATTATTGTTATGATGGGTTGTTTCATTGCTTCATGTAGTTTGTTATAGTGCAGTACCGAAAGACTCCAGCAGGTTTCATAGACTTGGCCCATTCATGTTTCAGAAGATTGTATGTACAGACATCTGTTATGGGCGTTCTTAGCAGTTTTTCTGAGGCTTTTATATTGTTCATTTCGATATCGGAATTATATCGTATCGACCGAAATTAAGAAATATATCGTGATATAAAATTTGGCCATATCGTCCAGCTCTATACCGCGTGGTTTAAAACTTCACTGGTTTCTTTTACCTTTAGAGTGATTAATAAACACACTCTCTGTTTATTTCCCATGACAGACGGAAAGCAGCGGATGAGAAGAAAGATGGAGACAGCCAAACCGTGAGTACAGAGCTGATACCCAGAGCGTTATTAATCTGAGGGAAATCATGTGTGATATACACACTCAACCACACGTTTGATTTCTGATTCCTTCATTAAAGCTGCATTCTGTAACTTTTTTGGGCTCAAAATTATCCAAAATAAAGTTTTGAGCGAGTACATAACCAGCCAGTGTTAAACTCTCTGCTTGCCGTAGCTCGACTCCAAACGGTCAGCTTGTGATAATGTTGTTAACTCCAGCGGTAACTCGAGCGTGTGTTTGATCATTACGTCACATCTGTCCACATAAAGAAGAATCTCGGCTAGTAGGCTATCTTACAATATAAGATATTGTATCTTGCATTGTAAAATAAAAGAAGTATTAGGCCTAGAATGAACAAATATTATTCTATTTTTTATTTTACAGGACAATTGTATTGTACAACAGTAGTGTATTTATATCTTTAACTAGCTTAAATATATCTTGTTCCACAGCTAGACATATTTTAATAATGTTCATACTTTTAACTGAATAGATGTAATTGTTTTCACAATGAACAAACATATGCTGATTCAAATAAATTTAAATAAATATGATTATTTGAATAAAATAGTTTCAAATGGCTAACAATGAACTATGCCATGATTTTTTGCGTGCAGAAATCTGACCTGTTTATTGATGTATGAATTTTGTTATTTTGTTTAAATTAAAACTGTGGAAATGGGTGAAAATTCTAAATGCAATTCAAATACATAAATCTTAAATGTAGTTGTTGAATGGTTGAAGTATTAATATTGCACATGACGGGGTTGTGCTGTTGTGTGTTATTGCCTTGAATGATTCTGATGTGTTTCAGGACGACCTGAACTCGCGTGGGCAGAACGCCTCAGGTGAACCACACATGACATTTCTTAATAAAATTACAGCTGTTCATTGTTTGTTCATGTTAGTTCACAGTGCATTAACTAATGTTAACAACATTTTAATATAGATTAACTAAGATTAATAAATGTTGTATACGTGCAGTTCATTCTTAGTTCATGTTAATAAATAAATGTTAACTAATGAACCTTATTGTACAGTGTTACCGAAACGTTTTAAAACTTTCTGGCTAGGCTTTTTTTCAAGCCAACTTAAAGTGTGTATGAGCTTCACCCTCTCAAGTGTGTGTGTGTGTATGTGTATGTGTGTGTGTGTGTGTGTGTGTGTGTGTGTGTGTGTGTGTGTGTGTGTGTGTGTGTGTGTGTGTGTGTGTGTGTGTGTGTGTGTGTAGACGGAGTGAAGAAGCCGTGGGACCGAGCGAACTCTGCCGAGCGATCGTCGCTGGTGTCCAGGTAAGAGCAGGAACACACACTGTTTACTGTAACACACACTGTTTACTGTAACACACACCGTTTACCGTAACACACACTGTTTACCATAACACACACTGTTTACTGTAACACACACTCTTTACCTTAACACACACGGTTTACCGTAACAAACACTGTATACTGTAACACACACTCTTTACCTTAACACACACGGTTTACCGTAACAAACACTGTATACTGTAACACACACTGTATACCATAACACACACTGTTTACTGTAACACACACTGTTTACTGTAACACACACTGTTTACTGTAACACACACTGTTTACCGTAACACACACTGTATACCATAACACACATTGTTTACTGTAACACACACCGTTTACCGTAACACACACTGTTTACCATAACACACACTGTTTACTGTAACACACACTGTATACCATAACACACACTCTTTACCTTAACACACACGGTTTACCGTAACACACACTGTATACTGTAACACACACTGTATACCATAACACACACTGTTTACTGTAACACACACTGTTTACTGTAACACACACTGTTTACTGTAACACACACTGTTTACCGTAACACACACCGTTTACCGTAACACACACTGTTTACTGTAACACACACTCTTTACCTTAACACACACGGTTTACCGTAACACACACTGTATACTGTAACACACACTGTATACCGTAACACACACTGTTTACTGTAACATACACCGTTTACCGTAACACACACTGTTTACCATAACACACACTGTTTACTGTAACACACACTCTTTACCTTAACACACACGGTTTACCGTAACACACACTGTATACTGTAACACACACTGTATACCGTAACACACACTGTTTACTGTAACACACACTGTTTACCATAACACACATTGTTTACTGTAACACACACCGTTTACCGTAACACACACTGTTTACCATAACACACACTGTTTACTGTAACACACACTCTTTACCTTAACACACACGGTTTACCGTAACACACACTGTATACTGTAACACACACTGTATACCGTAACACACACTGTTTACTGTAACATACACCGTTTACCGTAACACACACTGTTTACCATAACACACACTGTTTACTGTAACACACACTCTTTACCTTAACACACACGGTTTACCGTAACACACACTGTATACTGTAACACACACTGTATACCGTAACACACACTGTTTACTGTAACACACACTGTTTACTGTAACACACACTGTTTACCGTAACACACACTGTTTACCGTAACACACACTGTTTACCGTAACACACACTGTTTACCGTAACACACACTGTATACTGTAACACACACTGTATACTGTAACACACACTGTTTACTGTAACACACACTCTTTACCTTAACACACACGGTTTACCGTAACACACACGGTTTACTGTAACACACACGGTATACAGTAACACACACTGTTTACCGTAACACACACTGTATACCATAACATACACTGTTTACCGTAACACACACCGTTTACCGTAACACACACTGTATACCATAACACACACTGTTTATCGTAACACACGCAGTTTACAGGGACACACACTGTTTACCGTAACACACACACTGTATACCGTAACACACACGGTTTACCGTAACACACAAAGTTTACCGTAACACACAAAGTTTACCGTAACACACAAAGTTTACCGTAACACACACTGTATACCGTAACACACACTGTATACCGTAACACAAACTGTATACCGTAACACATACTGTATACCGTAACACACACTGTATACCATAACACACTGTTTACCGTAACACACACCGTTTACAGGGACACACAAAGTTTACCGTAACACACACTGTATACCGTAACACATACTGTATACCATAACACACTGTTTACCGTAACACACACTGTATACCGTAACACACACTGTATACCATAACACACTGTTTACCGTAACACACACCGTTTACAGGGACACACCCTGTATACAGTAACACACACTGTATACCATAACACACTGTTTACCGTAACACACACTGTTTACCGTAACACACACTGTTGTCCGTAACACACACTGTATACCGTAACACACACTGTTTACCGTAACACACACCGTTTACCGTAACACACACTGTATACTGTAACACACACTGTTTACCGTAACACACACCGTTTACCGTAACACACACTGTTTACCGTAACACACACCGTTTACAGGGACACACACTGTATACCGTAACACACACTGTTTACCGTAACACACACTGTTTACCGTAACACACACTGTATACTGTAACACACACTGTTTACTGTAACACACACTGTTTACTGTAACACACACTGTTGTCCGTAACACACACTGTATACCGTAACACACACTGTTTACCGTAACACACACCGTTTACCGTAACACACACTGTTTACCGTAACACACACCGTTTACAGGGACACACACTGTATACTGTAACACACACTGTTTACTGTAACACACACTGTATACTGTAACACACACTGTTTACCGTAACACACACCGTTTACCGTAACACACACTGTTTACCGTAACACACACCGTTTACAGGGACACACACTGTATACCGTAACACACACTGTTTACCGTAACACACACTGTTTACCGTAACACACAGTGTATACTGTAACACACACTGTTTACTGTAACACACACTGTATACTGTAACACACACCGTTTACCGTAACACACACTGTATACTGTAACACACACTGTTTACTGTAACACACACTGTATACTGTAACACACACTGTTTACCGTAACACACACTGTATACTGTAACACACACCGTTTACCGTAACACACACTGTATACTGTAACACACACTGTTTACCGTAACACACACTGTTTACTGTAACACACACTGTATACTGTAACACACTGTATACCGTAACACACACCGTTTACCGTAACACACACTGTTTACCGTAACACACACCGTTTACAGGGACACACACTGTATACCGTAACACACACTGTACACGCTGGGATCATGTGACGCGTTTGCATCCGCAGGGTTCGTCCCGTGGGAAGCATCGGAGACTCGGACGCCTTAGACTTCGACAGGATGAAACAGGTACAGGTCGAGCGTTCGAGATTCGTTTCTCTGCGCTCTTACTGACACGTGTTCTCATCGACAGGAGATCCTGGAGGAAGTCGTTCGGGAATTGCACAAGGTGAAGGATGAGATCATTGATGGTACGTGGATTTTGTTCTTGTGTGTTTTATTTGGCGTATCTGGGGGTTGAAATTAACTTTTTCACTCACCGGACAATTCGGCGACTAAATTAGCAAGTTATCGGCCATTCAGAACTTCTACTAGCCAAGAAAAAAAGAAGAAATAAACCAGATTAACTACGTTAATATATATTATAAAATTTGGATTTTATACATTCATTTCTTATTAAAAAAATCCTGTCATCCTCCCTCTTTCATCCTTTTTACTAAAAATGTGTTTTAGGTGGACAGATCAATACAAAAAACATAAAAAAATAAAAAGTAGGATGTTGGAAAATAACAATGTATTTTCTATTAACCAAATGATTTTTAATCTTTGCGCTAAATCTGCGCAATATGCTGTATTTAATATATCATGATGACTCACGAATTGAGTATTTGCGCTAAATCTGTTTTGACTGACAAGAACTTGACCAGCAAAGTGAGTAAACATAATAAGTAACGCCAAATTGGCTCGTGATTTGACAGCCTTTCCCGCCACTGTTGTTTTCGGGTGTTCATTTCAAACCCAGAGAGTATCGATGGGAAACTGACGGCATTTGCTCTTGTTTTCCAGCCATTAGACATGAACTCAGTAGAATCAGCACGACATAATGCCCATGTTTCCCGAGAGCCAAACCCACTGTAGCCGAGGAAGAGGAAGAGGAGAACGTTACGCTGTATTAAAGCCCACAGACGCTAATGCTAACGCGGCTCTAACGCGGTGAAGGACACTTGCACTGACCTTACTGTTCTCTGGAAGAAACTGAAGAAACTTCACAAGTGTTTTTATGAGGTGTTGTTCTGTTCATTTTCTCTGCATTATTATTATTTTTTTTATTATTATAGCTGTAGTAGTAGTGTTTTTATGTTCACTGCCGTTCAAAATGTTTAATGTTTTTAAAAGAAGTCTCTTCTGTTTACCAAGGCTGCATTTATTTGATTTAAAATACCTAAAAAACAGCTTTTTTTTCTTCTGCTGTTGTAGCCCATCCGCCTCAAGGTTGTGCGTGTTGTGGCTTCACAAATGCTTTGCTGCATACCTCGGTTGTAACGAGTGGTTATTTCAGTCAAAGTTGCTCTTCTATCAGCTTGAATCAGTCGGCCCATTCTCCTCTGACCTCTAGCATCAACAAGGCATTTTCGCCCACAGGACTGCCGCATACTGGATGCTTTTCCCTTTTCACACCATTCTTTGTAAACCCTAGAAATGGTTGTGCGTGAAAATCCCAGTAACTGAGCAGATTGTGAAATACTCAGACCGGCCCGTCTGGCACCAACAACCATGCCACGCTCAAAATTGCTTAAATCACCTTTCTTTCCCATTCTGAGATTCAGTTTGGAGTTCAGGAGATTGTCTTGACCAGGACCACACACCTAAATGCATTGAAGCAACTGCCATGTGATTGGTTGATTAGATAATTGCATTAATGAGAAATTGAACATAATCCTTTAGGTGAATATCTAGTAAAGTGTAATTTATTCCTGTGATCAAAGCTGAATTTTCAGCATCATTACTCCAGTCTTCAGTGTCACATGATCCTTCAGAAATCACTATAATATGATGATTTGATGCCCAAGAAACATTTATGATTATTATCAATGTTGAAAACAGTTATTTACATTTTTTTCAGGATTCTTTGATGAATAGAAAGTCCAAAAGAACATAATTTATCTGAAATAGAATCTTTCGCAATATTATAAATGTCTTTACTGTCACTTTTAATCAATTTAATTCATCCTCGATGAATAAAAGTAATGATTTATTTTATTTATTTCCCCCAAAAAATTTAATATAAATTCTTACTGTCCCCAATCTTTTGAACGGTTGAGTTATAATATTGCAAAAGATTCTATTTCAGATAAATGATGTTCTTTTGGACTTTCTATTCATCAAATAATCCTGAAAAAAATGTAAATAACTGTTTTCAACATTGATAATAATCATAAATGTTTCTTGAGCATCAAATCATCATATTATAGTGATTTCTGAAGGATCATGTGACACTGAAGACTGGAGTAATGATGCTGAAAATTCAGCTTTGATCACAGGAATAAATTACACTTTACTATATATTCACATAGAAAACAGATGATTTACATTATAATAATATTTCACAATATTACGGTTTTCTTTATTGGTATTTTGGTGAGCAGAAAAGACTTGCTTTAAAAACATAAAAAATCTCACAGATCAAAATATTTTGACTGGTAGTGTGAGTAGACGTAGAAATTAATAATAATAATAAAAATGATAATAATAATAATTGCACATCACTTTTAGTATTTTTTATTGCTCTTAATTTTTTGCTTTTGCCCAAGTTAAAAGATTCATAATTTCCCGTTACCTCTCAGTACATTTTTTAAAAAGTTTTTTTTAATCATTTTTGCCATAAAAATATGTATTTAATCACCGAATGAGAGTTTTTGTCGGATCTCGACCGTTATTGTTTCCGTCTGATGAAGAAACGCTGGAGTATTCGTGATCATGTTGTTAATAAAATGTTTATTGGCTGCAAGGATATGGTGAAGTATTGTTCTGTTTTATGATTTCTCTTTTTGACCAAGTGCTTCCTGGTTTTTAAATAAAAAATTAAAAAGAAGAAATAAATAAAAGATATATGTGATATTTGAAAAGAAGTGAAATAAAACTGTGACGGATGTGTTGGATGAAGTGTGAGTGTTTCTTCTTCTGACCGTCAAATAAAGCAGAAACAATATTCATAAATGACAGAAATACACCTGCATCTGTGACATTTGATTTATTTAATACACACAACATTTGAAAATATTAACATAACTAAATCTAATATATATATATATATAACTACATTTTTATATTCATTAAAATATTAATGTTATTTTTTTGTTTAAAAATTCTAATTTAATATTCAACTATTAATTAACACTAATACAGTGAAAATCTGGATTTTAAAATAATAATAATAATATAATAAGAGTTTCTGGTGACATTTATTTTCAGTTTAGAAATTATTCATATTGAAAATTAAATAAAATCATAGATTTGTGTATTTAAACAAGTCAATTTCAATTTATTTACATATTAACATACAGTGAAAATCTGGATGATTATAATAATAATTACATGATAATATATTAAAAAGTAAAAACAACACAGTTACAATATATTACACTAATATAGCAATAAGAGATTTATTGTTGATTCAGAAATTAAAACCCACAAACCATAGCAAAATAACAATATTATCAAAACCATATTTTTATATATTCAAAGAACTCAATATGTATTCAACATATTTGTTAAGTTATTTATTAAATCTGGGACCAACACGTTAATAATACAGGGAGAAGGATGTAAAATGAGCCAGATTCAATTCAATTCACATTTATTTGTATGGCGCTTTTCACAATAAGCCTAAACATGAGTCCACATTACAGTTTACAGTGATCTGTCATCAGAGGAAACTAAATTATGTATTTCAGAAAAGTAAGCCTACATATAGGCTACAATATCACAGTTAGCGATAAATGTATTTATTTTATATATAGACATTTAGCCAAATTGGCATCGGTTTATCTGGATTTTAAAATTAAAATAATTTAATGAACACAATTAATACATTAAAATGTAAACACAACACTCATAAAATAACAAAATGTATTTGTTGTCTTTACACGGATATACAGCCAATATGCGCGTGCACGCGAGGCCGGCTCCTCTCGCGAGATTTGGAAGTGGAGCGTAGTAGTGGCGACGTGAATTCGTGGGAGAAGTGGAGAGTTATTTGTGTTATCGGAGAGTGAGCGGGTATCAGGGGGTGTGTTGTGTTTGTGTATATGTGTGTGTTTGCGGGGGCGTTTAACGCAACAGCTAAAGCGAGCAAGCTGGCGGACTTCAACATGGCATCGGGCGAGACGCTGTACATCGAGGCGGACGGCTCGGAGATGCCCGCGGAGATCGTGGAGCTGCACGAGATCGAAGTGGAAACCATCGAGACTACGGTGATCGGTGGGGACGATGAGGACGAGCACCAGCCCATGATCGCGCTGCAGCCGCTGGGCACCGATGACCCGGGTCAGGTCCACCATCAGGAGGTGATCCTGGTCCAGACCCGGGAGGAGGTGGTCGGAGGGGACGACGGCTTCGAGGACCAGATCCTCATCCCGGTGCCCGTTCCCGGCGCGGAGGACGAGTACATCGGCCAGACTCTGCTGACAGTCGCGGGGAAGAGCTCCATGGGGCGGGTGGGGAAGAGAGCGGGTTCGGTGGGGAAGAAAGCGGGTAAACGGAGTTACCTGAGCGCGGCGGAGGCCAGCGGGAGGAAGTGGGAGCAGAAGCAGGTGCAGATCAAGACTCTGGAGGGCGAGTTCTCCGTCACGATGTGGGCATCGGGTGAGTGAGTGAATCTATTTGTAGTGCCAGCAGGGCGTTGTCCGTCCGCAACACGGCATCGATCCTTTCCGTCTCTGAGACGTCTTCGCGCCGAGAACGCGAGTGCATCGGTCCGGGTGTTTTTGTTTTGAACGGAGGCCATGTTTTTATCAGCCGATGGGCGCCGCCATGTTCCCCGAGTCCAGTATGGCGGCCCGTAAACATGGCGACCGTGCAGCGGGTTGAAGATGGCGCGAGCGCGCGGCAGATGCTGAGTGTAGGCCGCGCGCTGCGGCTCCAGGAGACCGTTAAATACCGTTAAACAGTCGCGCGGTCTAAACATTAAGTTCAGTGGGCTGAGCTCGCGCCACTTTAGATTTAAAAATCCGAAACGGTTGATCACTTTTTTTTTCTTTTTTTTTACGTTTGGAACTGAAAGGAGCTGTGAAGAAGACCGGACTACTGTGTGCGTGTGTTAACTAACTTACCTTACCTCAGCGGATTTACTTTTATGTGCTTAAATGATTCAAATGTCAGATGTAACGTTATAGCAGAAATCATCGCGCGTTTGTGTTTATTTAGACTTTTGATGGTTTAAAAGTGGCTTGAAGTCGCTTGGAGGACCCGGATGTGTCGCTGAGGTCGTTCGTGTAACGTTAGAACTGGAGATAACTTAGCGTATTAAACTCCACGGAGTTTCGAATCGTTGACTCTTTTGAACCCTTAATCTTTCGGCTTTGTGTTTCAGATGACAAGAAGGACATCGATCATGAGACTGTGGTGGAGGAGCAGATAATCGGGGAAAACTCTCCTCCGGATTATTCCGAGTACTTGACGGGGAAGAAACTCCCGCCTGGAGGAATCCCGGGAATCGATCTTTCAGACCCGAAACAGCTGGCAGAGTTCGCCAGGTCAGAGACTCTCACGGTCACTGCTGAATAAAACCACTAAATGTGCAGGATTCATTTTAAAGGTAACCTGCTGTGTGTCATATATCAGGATCATAAATGAATCTGGACTCGGGGGCAAAGTAAGTGCTTCCGATATTAAAATGTGGGCAGAGAACTGTTTGGATATAAAGTAGGGGTGTAACGATTCCTTCATGTCACAATTCGACACATATCGCGATACTGAACTCACGATACGATATTTATTATTACGATAATCCAAGATATATGGTAAAAGGTAAACAATAATGAAATGTTGAATAAAATGCAAAATTTGGTATTGCATTGTGGGCATAAACGAATAGGCTTAGAATTGTCAAGTCACCTTTATTTATATAGCGCTTTTACAATACAGATTGTTTCAAAGCAGCTTTACAGAGATAACAGGAAAATAATCTTGTAATAATATTGTTAAATATAAAATGAAATGTCCCCAACTAAGCGAGCCAAAAGCCAATTGCGAAAAAAGGCGACATTTTGGTGCTGGAAACCCAATACACAGGAGAATAGAGACACCAGAATAAAAATATTCATGATTTAGAAGCTGAAAATACAGAATTATTTTAGATTAATATGCTTGCACTCTTTCACTGACTAGATAAATTTAAAATAATGTTGGCCGCTTTTTACTGGTAACATCAGACATTTAGCATTATCAGGACCCACAAATATTCCCCCATTGCATTATTATACATTATATTCAACATTATATAGTATTTTAATGTAGTACTGACACTAAAACTAGCCTATGTAAACTTGTAATTTTTCACACAGTAATTTTAATTTTGGGGGAACTATCCACGAAACATATTGTCACTATCCACGGTACATATTGTTGCATTTTTGTATTGCGATATATTGTGACATGATATATTGTTACACCCCGTATATAAAGTGCAGCTGTCAGATCATACCTGTATTTATTTACTGTCTCAGATGTGAATCGGATGAAACTTTAAATCATCTGTGTGGATTAGGGCTGGGTATTGTTAAAAAAAATATTTGATATTAATATTGATACTTTCTCTTCGATACCGGTTCCTGAATGATACTTTTTTCGACACCAATTTTATGAAATCCGTTTTAACAAGATCATATTAAATATTACCTGGAAAAAAAAACCTTTGGTTTTATTTTTCAGTTTGTTGACTTTTTTTTTTACAGACTCAATAACTCATATATGCCATTGGGGGCGGAAAATATGCCTCATGCATAAAGCTTGCCACAGATCACTGGCAAAAGTAGCCTAATGATTATGAATGTATAGCAAGGATACATTTTAATTGTTTTAATAAACTAGTGTTTGCTGAGTCAGTGTTGACGTTGCTGACTCGTCATCTCCACAGTATAACAAACACACGTGCCTATAGAGAGAAATTCACCTTTCATGTGGATTACATAATCAGAGTATTTCTTTTCGAATCAGTTTGTTTAAAAATCTCAAGCTTTCGCCTCTTTCTCGTGTCTGTGAGGCTAGTATCCTATCGCAGAGTTGGCAGCAATTATCTTCTCGCAAACATTGCGTGCTGTTAGCATCAAGCCTGGTGAAATGTAGCCACACTTTTGATCTTTTCCATCGATGTGGTTTGGGACGCGTACACACTACAGCCTCGCGTAATCAGCATATTGACATAAACTCGTGTTTTTCCATGATATTTCCAGCCAATCATTCTGCATGCTTATTAGCTCACTGACGTTGACGAGATTGACCCCTTATGTGTCAAAATTTGGTAACAACAAGATTTTTGTGTTACTCAATTTGGTCGGTGCCTAAAAAGTATCGAACTCGATACCCAGCCCTAGTGTGGATGCGGTGCCAATATCAGTTTCTGTGAAAATCTTTTATTTATTTATTCATGTTTATCTTTTTGAAAGACATTAAACTGCAAGTAATAGGACGTTGGTCTTCTGAGATGGTTTGGACGCAGCATGTTTTGACGTGACATTTACTATGTTAGTTGTTTTGTTTCTCAGCCCCTTCGGTAACAGTGGCGGTCATTTTGCTCGTAGTCCCGTTCGGTAAGTCTAAGATTGGGGAATAACGTTATACTGGTCACATGAGGGGCTTTTTATTGGTCACTATAGAGTGTCACTGGGTAACTGCATCGAGAAAGGGTGGAAGTGTTCTGAATTTAATGAGCATTCTGGGTAGTCTGGGATATCTGAACAGTGATTGTCATCGTGTTTGTCTAGAATGAAGCCGAGGAAGATCAAGGAGGACGATGCGCCTAGAACGATAGCCTGTCCACACAAGGTGAGCGGATCGATCCGTTTGTTTCATATGATCAAGGCTTGACGTGTGCAAACCGGTGTTTCTCTGCTGTTTTTCTCGCAGGGATGCACTAAAATGTTCAGGGATAATTCAGCCATGAGGAAGCACCTTCACACGCACGGCCCGCGGGTTCACGTGTGCGCCGAGTGCGGAAAGGCCTTCGTGGAGAGCTCCAAATTAAAGCGCCATCAGCTGGTTCACACTGGAGAGAAACCCTTCCAGGTACGCCATCATGCACTCTATAAAATAAAGGTTCTCTTTTAGATGCCAAACCCCTGAAAATGATCATCCTCAAGTGAGTGACCCCTGCTTTAGAATATTAAGATGTTCTTCACACTATGAGAAACACGGCCCTTTTAAGAACTGATCACTGGCTACGTTTACATGCACAACTTTAGTTCCAATCGGACTGAATGGATTCCAACTTCTGTTTCTGAATGTAGTGTTTACATGAACGCTGAACATGTGATCGAGTTGATGTGTGTGTTTATATGTCACAAGCTTCAAATCGTAATATATATTTTTTGACATGTACGAATATACAGAGTTTCCCGATGTTTGCGCATAATAACTATTCTCCTACATTACTTCTTTATTTGTTTTAAACAGCAGACTTAATATTTATTAATTTCTGGTCATAATTAGGAGATAATGAGTGTATGAGCCGTTGTGCCGCTGCTTATATTGATCACACAGTAAAAATGGCCAAAAGCAGTCGTGTGTGTGTGTGAAGCAAGCACTGGTGGCGTCGTCCTGCTCCACTTCACACACGCAGAGAAAGCAGGATTATAGGAGGACGAGACACTCGTTTATACCACACTTTATTCATCAGGAGAACCGCTCGATCACCGCGTCATACGTCATTACGCTATTTCTACGTCATTACGCTATTTCTACATCATTACGCTATTTCTACATCATTACGCTACTTCTACAACATTACGCTATTTCTACATCATTACGCTGTTTCTACAACATTACGCTATTTCTACATCATTACGCTATTTCTACAACATTACGCTATTTCTACATCATTACGCTACTTCTACAACATTACGCTATTTCTACGTCATTACGCTATTTCTACATCATTACGCTACTTCTACAACATTACGCTATTTCTACATCATTACGCTATTTCTACAACATTACGCTATTTCTACATCATTACGCTATTTCTACATCATTACGCTACTTCTACAACATTACGCTATTTCTACATCATTACGCTGTTTCTACATCATTACGCTGTTTCTACATCATTACGCTGTTTCTACATCATTACGCTATTTCTACATCATTACGCTATTTCTACAACATTACGCTATTTCTACAACATTACGCTATTTCTACATCATTACGCTGTTTCTACATCATTACGCTGTTTCTACGCCATTACGCTATTTCTACATCATTACGCTACTTCTACAACATTACGCTATTTCTACATCATTACGCTATTTCTACAACATTACGCTATTTCTACATCATTACGCTATTTCTACATCATTACGCTGTTTCTACATCATTACGCTGTTTCTACGCCATTACGCTATTTCTACGCCATTACGCTATTTCTACATCATTACGCTGTTTCTACGTCATTACGCTATTTCTACGTTATTACGCTATTTCTACGCCATTACGCTATTTCTACATCATTACGCTGTTTCTACGTCATTACGCTATTTCTACGTTATTACGCTATTTCTACGCCATTACGCTATTTCTACGTCATTATGCTATTTCTACATCATTACGCTATTTCTACATCATTACGCTATTTCTACATCATTACGCTATTTCTACGTCATTACACTATTTCTACGTCACTATGGTATTTCTACGTCATTACACTATTTCTACAACTTTATGCTATTTCTACGTCATTACACTATTTCTACAACTTTATGCTATTTCTACATCATTACAGTATTTCTACATCATTACGCTATTTCTACATCATTACAGTATTTCTACATCATTACGCTATTTCTACATCATTACGCTATTTCTACATCATTACAGTATTTCTACATCATTACACTATTTCTACGCCATTACGCTATTTCTACATCATTACGCTATTTCTACATCATTACAGTATTTCTACATCATTACGCTATTTCTACATCATTACACTATTTCTACATCATTACACTATTTCTACATCATTACGCTATTTCTACATCATTACAGTATTTCTACATCATTACGCTATTTCTACATCATTACGCTATTTCTACATCATTACACTATTTCTACATCATTACGCTATTTCTACATCATTACGCTATTTCTACATCATTACAGTATTTCTACATCATTACGCTATTTCTACATCATTACACTATTTCTACATCATTACAGTATTTCTACATCATTACACTATTTCTACATCATTACACTATTTCTACATCATTACGCTGTTTCTACATCATTACGCTATTTCTACGCCATTACGCTATTTCTACATCATTACGCTACTTCTACAACATTACGCTATTTCTACATCATTACGCTATTTCTACAACATTACGCTATTTCTACAACATTACGCTATTTCTACATCATTACGCTGTTTCTACATCATTACGCTGTTTCTACGCCATTACGCTATTTCTACGCCATTACGCTATTTCTACATCATTACGCTGTTTCTACGTCATTACGCTATTTCTACGTTATTACGCTATTTCTACAACTTTATGCTATTTCTACATCATTACAGTATTTCTACATCATTACGCTATTTCTACATCATTACGCTATTTCTACATCATTACAGTATTTCTACATCATTACACTATTTCTACATCATTACAGTATTTCTACATCATTACACTATTTCTACATCATTACGCTGTTTCTACATCATTACGCTATTTCTACGCCATTACGCTATTTCTACATCATTACGCTACTTCTACAACATTACGCTATTTCTACATCATTACGCTATTTCTACAACATTACAGTATTTCTACATCATTACGCTATTTCTACATCATTACACTATTTCTACATCATTACAGTATTTCTACATCATTACACTATTTCTACATCATTACGCTATTTCTACATTACGCTATTTCTACATCAATACAGTATTTCTACATCATTACGCTATTTCTACATCATTACACTATTTCTACATCATTACAGTATTTCTACATCATTACGCTATTTCTACATCATTACACTATTTCTACATCATTACAGTATTTCTACATCATTACACTATTTCTACATCATTACGCTATTTCTACATCATTACACTATTTCTACATCATTACACTATTTCTACATCATTACAGTATTTCTACATCATTACACTATTTCTACATCATTACGCTATTTCTACATCATTACGCTATTTCTACATCAATACAGTATTTCTACATCATTACGCTATTTCTACATCATTACACTATTTCTACATCATTACAGTATTTCTACATCATTACGCTATTTCTACATCATTACACTATTTCTACATCATTACAGTATTTCTACATCATTACGCTATTTCTACATCATTACGCTATTTCTACATCATTACGGTATTTCTACATCATTACGCTATTTCTACATCATTACACTATTTCTACATCATTACACTATTTCTACATCATTACACTATTTCTACATCATTACACTATTTCTACATCATTACGCTATTTCTACATCATTACGCTATTTCTACATCATTACGCTATTTCTACATCATTACGCTATTTCTACATCATTACACTATTTCTACATCATTACACTATTTCTACATCATTACGCTATTTCTACATCATTACGCTATTTCTACATCATTACGCTATTTCTACATCATTACACTATTTCTACATCATTACACTATTTCTACATCATTACACTATTTCTACATCATTACAGTATTTCTACATCATTACGCTATTTCTACATCATTACACTATTTCTACATCATTACAGTATTTCTACATCATTACGCTATTTCTACATCATTACGGTATTTCTACATCATTACACTATTTCTACATCATTACAGTATTTCTACATCATTACGCTATTTCTACATCATTACACTATTTCTACATCATTACAGTATTTCTACATCATTACGCTATTTCTACATCATTACGGTATTTCTACATCATTACGCTATTTCTACGTCACTATGGTATTTCTACATCATTACGCTATTTCTACGTCACTATGGTATTTCTACATCATTACGCTATTTCTACATCATTACACATACGCAGTCCTTTCAGTTTCGGTTTTCAATCTGATTAAGTGTTTAAATGTTCTTGATTGGATTAGAAAAGGAATAAACACCTCTTTCAATCTGATCGAAATTTCATTGGGATCGATAAAGGCGTTTGCATGAAGGCTTTTCAGTGCGATTGAGCCGTCAATTCTATTATGAACGGATTATTTGGTTGCTTGTAAACGTAGCCAGTGAAAGGTTCTGATCCAATTCAAACTGAATTGAGATGAGTCCATAACTATTAAATATACTGTATACCTTAATATTGATGCTATTTTTCCTGGTAATTTACTCTCCCCCACATCATCCAAGATGTTCATGTCTTTCTTTTTTTTTTAGTCAAGAAGAAATGAAGGTTTTTGAGGATATGGTTTTCTCCATATAGTGACTTCAATGGAGTCCAACGGGTCGAAGGTCCAAATGTGAGTTTCAGTGCAGCTTCAAAGTCTCGACACGAGGAATAAGAGTCTGATCTAGACAAACCAGCGCACATTTATAACTAAATAGTGAATGAATGAAGTTCAGAATGAAGCCACAGTACAACACACACACACACACACACACACACACAGGTGGAGAGGAGAGAGAGTGATAGAGAGTCCAGTGGATGGGGATTATTAGGAGGGAATGTGTCCAGGACACCGGGTTACAGCCCTACTCTTCACCAGAAGTGCCATGGGATTTTTAATGACCACAGAGAGTCACGACCTCGGTTTAACGTCTCATCCGAAAGACTGATGAGCATAAACATATACTTTCAACCACAAATGCTCATCTTGCACGAGCTGTGATGCGCCACACATTATGTAATCAGGTTGAAAGGTCAAGCGAGACGTAGGCGTAAGTACAGGCCCAGTGTTTACAGAGCGAACACGCAAAGACTAAGTCAAACAGCATTTACAAAAATAAAAATTAACAAAAGGTAAGTTGGAGTTTTGGAGGAGAAAATGAGTTTTTCGCTGTACTCTACATTTCTGAACCAGAACGTGTGACCTTTCAATCACAGCTCGTGCAAGACCAGCATTAGTGGTTAAAAGTATATAAATGTTATTTAGTTATAAATGTGCGCTGGTTTGTGTAGATCAGACTCTTATTCCTCGTGTCGAGACTTTGAAGCTGCACTGAAACTCACATTTCGACCCGTTGGACTCCATTGAAGTCACTATATGTGGAAAATCCGGAAGTGTTTTCCTCAAAAACCTTCATTTCTTTTCCACTGAAGACAGAAAGAAACTCATGAACATCTTGGATGATGTGGGAGAGAGTAAATTATCAGGACATTTTGATTCTGAAGTGAACTACTCCTCTAAGCATTTACATTTTGTTGTATTGCGTTCCCTTTAATTTCCGTTACTTGCTCTTAATCATGTATCCTGACCCCTCAATGTTGCGGTTTCTCGCTCCTCATGTGAAGCTGCTTTTGATACGGTGATGTCTGAAACTCTTGTGGTGTGTGACGCCTGTCCTCTCTCTCGTGTAGTGTACGTTCGAGGGCTGCGGGAAGCGCTTCTCGCTGGACTTTAACCTGCGGACACACGTCAGAATACACACCGGGGACCGGCCCTACGTTTGCCCGTTCGACGGCTGCAATAAAAAGTTTGCTCAGTCCACCAACCTCAAATCACACATCCTCACACACGCCAAAGCCAAGAGCAGCCAATGAACTCGCGCGGCAGCCTGGCGCCCCGATACAGACTGAGCTAGCGGACCGCTCACAGCCCTGCGTTCAAAGGCTTCCACAGATGATGATGATGAGAACCAGAACATCTTAATTTTTCCCACTTTTACTTCAGTCTCTGGGCTTCATAGATATATAGCTTTTAATTTTCTATTTCTCCAAGTGTGCATATTGTACACTTATTTTTGGGATATGCTTCGTAATGCGACCTGAGAGTTTATGACAGACTGGGTGATGATGCGTGTAAACGATGCGTACGCTTCTGTGGTGATCTGGTGTGTGTGTGTGTGTGTGTGTGTGTGTCGGGATCATGTGGAGTCGATCGCACCGCATCAGTTCACCGCGGTAAACTGCAGTGTTACCTGTCCTTTCTTTTCTTTCTTAGAATGTATTGTGAAGGTCTGAACCATGAACTATCCTTTGTTAATATTTACACCTCGCCTGTATTTCAGCAACTACCATTAAAGAGGGAAACTCTGATTTCATGGAATCAAAATGACATTAAATGGAGCTTTCAAACACTTTACAATAAACAGACAGCAGCTTTTGGAGTTCAGTGTTATTTCGGCTATATAATATTATAGTATTTATTCATACATAGTCAAAGCAAAAAAATATTCAGACACCAGATATATCATTTTTACTAGTGTGTGCAGGACACTATAGTTCATTTCTGTAAGTGAGGAGAGCAAAATAAAGTAAACTGTGACATATTATACACAAAAACTCTGCCAGTAAAAATATGAGACCAAAAATGATTGGGACACTTTGATCTGATCATGTTTTGCTGAAGTGTTTTTTC
>NW_027508836.1:285000-292500 GCF_051911475.1 Siphateles boraxobius
CACACACTCACACACACACAGACACACACACACACACAGACACACACACACTACACACAGACACGCACACACACAGAGACGCGCACACAGACACACAGACACATTCATGCACACACACACTCACACACACACACAGACACACACACACAGACACACACACACTACACACAGACACGCACACACACAGAGACGCGCACACAGACACACAGACACATTCATGCACACACACACACAGACACACACACACACACACACACACAGACACACACTTACACACACACAGACACACACACAAACACACACACACACTCACTCTCTCTCACACACACACACACACACACACTCTCTCACACACACACACACACACACTCTCTCTCACACACACACACGCGCGCACACCCACACGCGCACACACTCACTCTCTCTCTCACACACACATACACTCTCTCTCTCTCTCACGCGCACACACACACACACACACACACACACACACAGACACGCAGGAGCTAAAATAACTGCATAGTGTTCGATAAGAGCATCACGACATCACAAACTATTCCATAATATTCCATACGATCTCAAAATATTGTGTGTACGATCTCTGATTAACGTTGCGTGTGTACGATCTCTGATTAAGGATGCGTGTGTACGATCTCTGATTAAGGATGCGTGTGTACGATCTCTGATTAAGGATGCGTGTGTACGATCTCTGATTAACGATGCGTGTGTACGATCTCTGATTAACGATGCGTGTGTACGATCTCTGATTAACGATGCGTGTGTACGATCTCTGATTATCGATGCGTGTGTACGATCTCTGATTAAGGATGCGTGTGTACGATCTCTGATTAAGGATGCGTGTGTAAGATCTCTGATTAACGATGCGTGTACGATCTGATTAACGATGCGTGTGTACAATCTCTGATTAACGATGCGTGTGTACGATCTCTGATTAAAGATGCGTGTGTACGATCTCTGATTAACGATGCTTGTGTACGATCTCTGATTAACGATGCGTGTGTACGATATCTGATTAACGATGCGTGTGTACGATCTCTGATTAACGATGCGTGTGTACGATCTATGATTAACGATGTGTGTGTACGATCTCTGATTAAGGATGCGTGTGTACGATCTCTGATTATCCATGCGTGTGTACGATCTCTGATTAACAATGCGTGTGTACGATCTCTGATTAACGATGCGTGTGTACGATCTCTGATTAACGATGCGTGTGTACGATCTCTGATTAACGATGCGTGTGTACGATCTCTGATTAAGGATGCGTGTGTACGATCTCTGATTAAGGATGCGTGTGTACGATCTCTGATTAACGTTGCGTGTGTACGATCTCTGATTAACGATGCGTGTGTACGTTCTCTGATTAAGGATGCGTGTGTACGATCTCTGATTAAGGATGCGTGTGTACGATCTCTGATTAAGGATGCGTGTGTACGATCTCTGATTAACGTTGCGTGTGTACGATCTCTGATTAACGATGCGTGTGTACGTTCTCTGATTAAGGATGCGTGTGTACGATCTCTGATTAACGATGCGTGTGTACGATCTCTGATTAAGGATGCGTGTGTACGATCTCTGATTAACGATGCGTGTGTACGATCTCTGATTAAGGATGCGTGTGTACGATCTCTGATTAACGATGCGTGTTTACGTTCTCTGATTAAGGATGTGTGTGTACGATCTCTGATTAACGATGCGTGTGTACGATCTCTGATTATCGATGCGTGTGTACGATCTCTGATTAACGATGCGTGTGTACGATCTCTGATTAACGATGCGTGTGTACGATCTCTGATTAAGGATGCGTGTGTACGATCTCTGATTAACGATGCGTGTGTACGATCTCTGATTAAGGATGCGTGTGTACGATCTCTGATTAAGGATGCGTGTGTACGATCTCTGATTAACGTTGCGTGTGTACGATCTCTGATTAACGATGCTTGTGTACGTTCTCTGATTAAGGATGCGTGTGTACGATCTCTGATTAACGATGCGTGTGTACGATCTCTGATTAAGGATGCGTGTGTACGATCTCTGATTAACGATGTGTGTGTACGATCTCTGATTAACGATGTGTGTGTACGATCTCTGATTAACGATGTGTGTGTACGATCTCAGATTAACGATGTGTGTGTACGATCTCTGATTAACGATGTGTGTGTACGATCTCTGATTAAGGATGCGTGTGTACGATCTCTGATTAACGATGTGTGTGTACGATCTCTGATTAAGGATGCGTGTGTACGATCTCTGATTAACGATGTGTGTGTACGATCTCTGATTAAGGATGCGTGTGTACGATCTCTGATTAACGATGCTTGTGTACGATCTCTGATTAACGATGCGTGTGTACGATCTTTGATTAAGGATGCGTGTGTACGATCTATGATTAACGATGCGTGTGTACGATCTCTGATTAAGGATGCGTGTGTACGATCTCTGATTAACGATGCGTGTGTACGATCTCTGATTAACGATGCGTGTGTACGATCTCTGATTAACGATGCTTGTGTACGATCTCTGATTAACGATGCGTGTGTACGATCTCTGATTAACGATGCGTGTGTACGATCTCTGATTAACGATGCGTGTGTACGATCTCTGATACACGATGCGTGTGTACGATCTCTGATTAACGATGCTTGTGTACGATCTCTGATTAACGATGCGTGTGTACGATCTCTGATTAACGATGCGTGTGTACGATCTCTGATTAACGATGCGTGTGTACGATCTCTGATTAAGGATGCGTGTGTACGATCTCTGATTAACGATACGTGTGTACGATCTCTGATTAACGATGCGTGTGTACGATCTCTGATTAAGGATGCGTGTGTACGATCTCTGATTAAGGATGCGTGTGTACGATCTCTGATTAACGATGCGTGTGTACGATCTCTGATTAACGATGCGTGTGTACGATCTCTGATTAACGATGCGTGTGTACGATCTCTGATTAAGGATGCGTGTGTACGATCTCTGATTAAGGATGCGTGTGTACGATCTCTGATTAACGATGCGTGTGTACGATCTCTGATTAACGATGCGTGTGTACGATCTCTGATTAAGGATGCGTGTGTACGATCTCTGATTAACGTTGCGTGTGTACGATCTCTGATTAACGATGCGTGTGTACGTTCTCTGATTAAGGATGCGTGTGTACGATCTCTGATTAACGATGCGTGTGTACGAACTCTGATTAATGATGCGTGTGTACGATCTCTGATTAACGATGTGTGTGTACGATCTCTGATTAAGGATGCGTGTGTACGATCTCTGATTAAC
This sequence comes from Siphateles boraxobius, assembly GCF_051911475.1. Taxonomy (NCBI): domain Eukaryota; kingdom Metazoa; phylum Chordata; class Actinopteri; order Cypriniformes; family Leuciscidae; genus Siphateles; species Siphateles boraxobius. The sequence continues at coordinate 288,307 of NW_027508836.1, forward strand.
GATGTGTGTGTACGATCTCTGATTAAGGATGCGTGTGTACGATCTCTGATTAAGGATGCGTGTGTACGATCTCTGATTAAGGATGCGTGTGTACGATCTCTGATTAAGGATGCGTGTGTACGATCTCTGATTAAGGATGCGTGTGTACGATCTCTGATTAAGGATGCGTGTGTACGATCTCTGATTAACGATGCGTGTGTACGAGCTCTGATTAACGATGCGTGTGTACGATCTCTGATTAAGGATGCGTGTGTACGATCTCTGATTATCGATGCGTGTGTACGATCTCTGATTAAGGATGCGTGTGTACGATCTCTGATTAAGGATTCGTGTGTACGATCTCTGATTAACGATGCGTGTGTACGATCTCTGATTAACGATGCGTGTCTACGATCTCTGATTAACGATGCGTGTGTACGATCTCTGATTAACGATGCGTGTGTACGATCTCTGATTAACGATGCGTGTGTACGATCTCTGATTAACGATGCGTGTGTACGATCTCTGATTAAGCATGCGTGTGTACGATCTCTGATTAACGATGCGTGTGTACGATCTCTGATTAACGATGCGTGTGTACGATCTGATTAACGATGCGTGTGTACGATCTCTGATTAACGATGTGTGTGTACGATCTCATATTAACGATGCGTGTGTACGATCTCTGATTATCGATGCGTGTGTACGATCTCTGATTATCGATGCGTGTGTACGATCTCTGATTAACGATGCGTGTGTACGATCTGATTAACGATGCGTGTGTACGATCTCTGATTAACGATGCGTGTGTACGATCTCTGATTAACGATGCGTGTGTACGATCTCTGATTAACGATGCTTGTGTACGATCTCTGATTAACGATGCGTGTGTACGATCTCTGATTAACGATGCGTGTGTACGATCTCTGATTAAGGATCAAGGTTATTATAGTTTTGCATTTTTCATTAGTTTTTATTTTTATTTCGTTTTGAATTTTTGTTTTCAAATTCAGTTTAGTTTTAATTAGTTTTTAAAGTGGGTTTGCTAGTTTAGTTTAGTTTTTATTTTTTGAAAATGCTTAGTTTTAGTTTAGTTTTTATTATTTTAATGTTAGTTTTAGTCTTTTTTTTGGATTTTGGGTTATTTGTCAGGGGCAAGATTCAAAAAGGTCAGAAAAAGAATTGTGTAATAATAACTCAACGAAAACATCATACAATTTTAGAAATATCTATTCAACAATAAAACCAGTACATAAAATGTACATATGGGCACAAATATGTAAACAGTCTGCACAAGACTCCGCAGTAAAGTGCAAAATGTGTAAGTGACGTGTGCCAGGAAAAAAAACTAAATAGCAAATAGACTAAAGACGACATAAACTGCATTTCTAAATAAGTAAGAAATATTGTGTATTGCCTATCTTGCTAGGTAAGTCTTGCTAGTCTTTGTCCTATTTAAAGTAGGCTAATACTGAACGTGAAACAAAATCTGGAACAAAAAAGTGGATTAACAGTTTTCTAGCAATATTAATTATTAAAATTAAGCACAAAAAAAGAGTTCATACCCAAACAGAGTATTGAAAACCTCCTTGCAAGGTAAGTATTGCTAGTCTTTGTCCGATTTAAAGTAATACTGAATATGAAAATAAAAATTAAAAAAATCTGGAACAAAAAAGTAGATTAAAAATGTATTAAAACAAAAATAATACTCAAGAGTATTAAAAAACTCAAAATACATGGAGAAAATCATTGAGCAAATACAGGCTATTTCTCATTAAAGAGCAGTGAATTCTTTTCTCTTTTTATTTTGTTGTTTGATTGATATTAAGTGCACAGACGGCATTAGGTTTATTACGCACTGTCACTTTAAGACCGAGTGCAGATCCAATTGCACTGATGCACATCCGATATTCTCACAACTGTATGTTCTGTAAAGACATAACTGACTGTGTTTGCATGAATACTCTCCAAAACGGACATTTATACATAATGCTGTGTATTTGTCCATTCAGACGCGAAAGAGAGCTCAATTCAGTCCTCGCGCGCTGTATAGCTGTCTATCATTTGTCATATAGTAATAACAACTTGTTTTTATTTTATTTTTTATAAGTTATGAGCTATAAATAATTAAAGTGTGATATTTAAATTACGCAATTGAAAGTGCGCAGCTCTGAATGCACGAGCTCTGCCTATAGCACACACAAACTGACAGCTTTACCGCTTGTTTCGCTATTTGTTGCGCTTATCAAGTTAATGGTTACATTTCGGAGATATCAAGTAGCTATATTAATTGACTACGGATTATCCAAAGCGTCCGACTCCACGGTATTAAACATAGGCTACATATAAGGCACACTGTCTAACAATCGCACAACCTTTGAACTAAAAATAAAATAAAAAGTGCATTCATCTTTTGCATGACGCGGGCCATAAAATTAATGTCGGACCGGCTACTCATCTGTATTGAATAATGACGTAACATTAATTAATATTTGAATCACAGCTTATATATTTGACATCGACAACCTTAAGTGCATTTTACCTCAAATTTGCGACTAGTTAACTTTCTAAAGAAGGCGCAATCGCTTCTCGGGTCGACATTAACACACAGACAATAATGTATTCAGAATTAAAAAATATTTTTGCACCACTTTTTAATGTGTGATTGTGTAAAGGTGTTCACGAGATACCAACCTTTCGCGAACTTGCTTTCAACGTCGAACCCTCGTTTTCATGGAAACGCGGTGTGCACAGAGGGGAGGGGCTGTGTGTGTGTGTGTGTGTGCGCGCGTGCATGTGACAGAGAGACGGAGGGAGAGCAGGGAAAGGAAATGCAGCTGAACGAAAACACTGCGTGTTTTAAATAGCGTTAAAAATGAAAGACATTGACAAAGACGAAAACTAAGGACATTTACTCTATTATTTTATTTTATTTTAGTTAGTTTTGCCAAACACACATTACAGTTTTAGTTAGATATCGTTTTTTTGTAATGCCTCGTTTTTATTTTTATTTTAGTTAACGACAATGTTTTTTCCCACCTCGTTTTCTTTTTTTCGTTCGTTTTCGTTAACAATTATAACCTTGTTAAGGATGCGTGTGTACGATCTATGATTAAGGATGCGTGTGTACGATCTCTGATTAACGATGCGTGTGTACGATCTCTGATTAAGGATGCGTGTGTACGATCTATGATTAAGGATGCGTGTGTACGATCTATGATTAACGATGCGTGTGTACGATCTCTGATTAACGATGTGTGTGTACGATCTCTGATTAACGATGCGTGTGTACGATCTCTGATTATCGATGCGTGTCTACGATCTCTGATTAACGATGCGTGTGTACGATCTCTGATTAACGATGCGTGTGTACGATCTCTGATTAACGATGCGTGTGTACGATCTCTGATTAACGATGCGTGTGTACGATCTCTGATTAAGGATGCGTGTGTACGATCTCTGATTAAGGATGCGTGTGTAAGATCTCTGATTAAGGATTCGTGTGTACGATCTCTGATTAACGATGCGTGTGTACGATCTCTGATTAACGATGCGTGTGTACGATCTCTGATTAAGGATGCGTGTGTACGATCTCTGATTATCGATGTGTGTGTACGATCTCTGATTAACGTTGCGTGTGTACGATCTCTGATTAAGGATGCGTGTGTAAGATCTCTGATTAAGGATGCGTGTGTACGATCTCTGATTAAGGATGCGTGTGTACGATCTCTGATTAACGATGCGTGTACGATCTCTGATTAACGATGCGTGTGTAAGATCTCTGATTAAGGATGCGTGTGTACGATCTCTGATTAACGATGCGTGTGTACGATCTCTGATTAACGATGCGTGTGTACGATCTCTGATTAACGATGCGTGTGTACGATCTCTGATTAACGATGCGTGTGTACGATCTCTGATTAACGATGCGTGTGTACGATCTCTGATTAACGATGCGTGTGTACGATCTCTGATTAAGGATGCGTGTGTACGATCTCTGATTAACGATGCGTGTGTACGATCTCTGATTAAGGATGCGTGTGTACGATCTCTGATTAACGATGCGTGTGTACGATCTCTGATTAAGGATGCGTGTGTACGATCTCTGATTAACGATGTGTGTGTACGATCTCTGATTAAGGATGCGTGTGTACGATCTCTGATTATCGATGCGTGTGTACGATCTCTGATTAAGGATGCGTTTGTACGATCTCT
>NW_027508836.1:300000-325000 GCF_051911475.1 Siphateles boraxobius
ACTTGGCGTTCAGAGAACTTTTAAAAGTCATGTTCCTTGTTAAATGTAAAAATGCAATGTTCAATAAAAGGCCCGTTCACACCAACGACGTCAGCTATAAAGATATTGTTATAAAAATCGTTCTCAATTTAAAAGATTCGTTGGAATCAATTTCAGAACGATTTTTTTCCAGCTGATGAAGGAAAAAAACACTGACAGCCAATCAGAATCCATCCTGCTTTAAAGAGACAGACGACAAACTGCAGCACTTATAATCAGAGTTGGGTGTAACGCAGTAATGTAACTCATTACATTTTAAATTTATGTAATTTGATTACAGTTGCTGATGTCAATAAAATTAAGTTACTTGCGTAACAAATGTATTGTTAAGAAAAAAAATATTTAGTAAAATGCCTTTCTAATCACGTTTGGGCGGCAGCGTCAGCATGCGCTTTAATGAATTACCGGAGAACGCCATGAGGCACACACACACACACACACACACGCAGCGCGACACGGTTTGGAGCACAGTCTGGCCGTTTCTCAATAGTAGCCTACGCAAACTTCGGACTTCGCGTCCTTGGTACTTCAGACTTGCCAAGTTCGACTGAGGAGAACGAACTCCCGAGGACGAGAGTCCGGTTATTCTGCAAACGGAACCGCGGCGTTCTTGATCGCGTCACTCAGCACGCTCTGGCTACTCCGGTTATCTCTTTATGTAGCTTTATTTCAGGCAACAATTAAACGAAATATGGTATAAATTACAACTCAGCCTCTTTTCGTCAACAATAAAACAAAATATGTTGGAAAACACAACTCTGCCTCTTTTCATTTAAAAAAAATCGTAAACATATTAGGCTAATGGCCACACAAATGTGCGCATACATTGATTATCTTCACTGCATATATTTATAACAACACGATATATAAAACACAACCCTGCTTCTTTTTGTTTTCATTTTAAAAATATGAAACATTATTGATCATTAAAACTGACATTTAACAGAGACAGACTTGTCATTTTATTTTATTATACGTGTACATACAGTGAAGAGAATGTATAGTAAAATAAATATAAAAAATATTCTATATATTTTAAAATATATAAAATAAAATTACACAACCCTGTCTCTTTTTGTTAAATGTCAGTTTTAATGCTCAATAATATCCAGTATAAAAGTATTAGTAGCCTAAAAGGTATAAGAATCTGTACAATTAGAAATAAAGCAAACAGTTCAGTGAAACATAAGTCAGCTCTCTAATAGGCTACAAAGTTAAAGTCACCTCTCGATGCATCCTGGGTAAAAGGGGCGGATCCTGGGTAAAAGGGGCGGATCCTGGGTAAAAGGGGCGGATCAGGAACACATCAGGGGTCTTGAACTGGACTTGGCTAGATGTGAACTCTGAATTGGAACAGTACTTGGGCAGCGACTGATGACGTTTCACAAGTCCACAAGAACATATTGAGAAACAGCCCTCTCTTCTGTCTCGCATGCGCGCTCTTTCTAGCTCGCTCTAGATTCCGGGAGATTAGAACTAATTTGCGGGCGTCAAGGAGCCGCTATCAACATGCGGGAGACTCCCAGAACTTCCAGGAGACTTGGGATGTCTGTATTCTGCAATATTAAATTACGGAAAGAACTGAGTTTCACTTTGTAGTGTATTCTTGTAGTTTTAATAGGTTTTCAAAGTAACTTGAAAGTAAAGTAATTAGTAATCTGATTACTTTTTACATGCAGTAATCAGTAATGTAATCAAATTACAAATTTAAAGTAGTAATTAGTAATTTGTAGTGGATTACTTTTTTTGAGTAACTTACCCAACACTGCTTATAATAAACAGAACGATATCATGTATTGGTGTAGACGCTCATATAGTTAGTTATTGTACTCGGAGTGAAATTGTGTTTAGTGTTCGTAAAAGTTAACAATAATCAAGAAAAAAATATTTTAAACATTTAGAAATAACATTTTCATAACTTAATGGGAACGTAAGCAAAACGTGCGAGGCGTCATCTCAGATTCTTCTAAATCATCAGTTCTCATCGTGAATCAGTTGATTTACGTATTAAAACATTTCAGCCGGAAATTTAACTCTCATTAGAAAACGAATTTATTTCGAAAGCACGACAAATTGCAAGTCACAATTAGCATATAAATGTCACAAGAACACATGAATCATTTTCACATTTTATTTTACACAACGTAACATGTTTGTATGCAGTGTCAGTATTATTCCATAAAACAAAGAAATATACAAGTCATAGTATTATTTTACTATATGCAGGAAACAGTATTTAATTTGTGCTTAAAAAACATCGGCTTGTCAATTGTACTTTCGATCTGTGTCCGATCTTGAAGTCTGCCACTCGACTGTCTGAGACTGAACACCGCAAACATGATGTTCTTCCTCAGAGTTTCTGTCTGGTTTTCCAGCACAAACATCTAAACATTCTTAAACCAAGATACATTAACTGGAGAAGAAACATGACTGAAGATATTAAGTCTTAAAGGGGTGTATAATGCCCTTTTCACAAGATGTAAAATAAGTCTCTGATGTCCCCAGAGTGTGTGTGTGTGAAGTTTTAGCACAAAATACCCCACAGATAATTTTATATAGCATGTTAAAATCGTCACTTTTTGACGCTGAGCAACAACGCGCCGTTTTGTGTGTGTCGCTTTAAATGCAAATGAGCTGCTCCTCCCGGCGCAGAGGGCGGAGCTTCAAGAGCTTGTGTGTGTGTCTGTGTGTGTGTTAGCAGCTCCGATTACCTTACACACACACACATACACACACTGAAAACTTTTAGCCTTTAATGTTCAAACAGGGCAATGATGGAGAGACTCAAGAAGAAGTGACAACATGTAGAGCAACAGGACATTTCTGAATGGCTAGTGGATGAATTTGTGTTGCTTATGTGGAGTTAACTATCTTTTAGTCATTGATTAGCATATTCTGTCATGTTAATCTGTAAATCGTGTTCCAGGGGTGGGGTTTATGTACATTTTAGGGTTAGTGATGTCACTAAAATGTCGTGTAGTTCCGACCAGCCGTTTGTTGTAGACTTAAAAAGTGATTTCTGTCAAAGAAAATATCTCCCTTTGCTTTGAACGTTGAGTGTCGTAACTTTGCAGATGTTGTTTATGCTCAAACAGCAACATTACACACTAACTACAGTTAGAAAAGTGAAATCATAATCAACCACCTCTTTAAAAATGTATGAAAATCTGCTTAAAAGAAGAACAAATATCTGCCAATGGGGTCAGAAAAATAATTTTCTCTTTGAGTTAAAATGATTTTTCTGATCGCATTGGCAGATATTTGTTCTTCTTTTAAGCTCAAACTCACTTGATTTTGATGGATTTTTCAGCCGTTTTGCGTCTTCTCCACTAAATATCTTGATTTAAGAATGTTTAGATATTTGTGCTGAAAAAAACATGACAGATCATTTGCAGTGTAATACACACATAAGGTGTCCCTGGAACACTATTCAAAAACCACAGAAGTGAAGTGCAAAATCCTCCATTATAATGTGCTTTCCAGAACCCACTCCGACTGGGTCAGAGCCGATCTCGGTCTCTCGCCGGCGGCCATCTTGGGAATATCCCCCCCGCTCACGGATAAACTGCGTTTGGAGTGACTCAGGCTCGCGGACGGATGTTTCAGACCCGTATACGGGTGTTTATATGTCTCTACGTTGAGGGAGTGACGCCGGCTAACACGAACACATCCCACCGGCACCGTTTTATACTGGTGGAGGTTCTGGAGCTTTGCTCTTCGGGACGCCGGCGTTACCATAGTCGAGTACGCGCGTACGGTGGGATGACGAACCTTAGCCGAGTTGTTCTTGTTGGAGTTGTCCGGCGGCTCTATGTTGATTTGCGTGTCGCGCACCGAACGCAATGGACTCGGGGACGCCGGATGCCAGCTATGGCTAGCCGCGGATGTGCTAACGGTGCAATTCGACGGTTTAGCCGGGATCGTTTCCGACTCCGGCGACACTTTCCGACACGCATCCGGACCCAGAATCTGCTTGGACACGGACTTGATGACACCGCAAACCTGTGACTGCGAGCGCATGACGCCTAGCTCCACTCCTTTATCCGCGCCGTCGGGCTGGCACACGCGGTAGCGCGCGATGAGGAAGATGATGAACGCCAGCACTGACGCTACGATGACTCCACCGATGATCACCACGATGGTGCCGCCGAGGAACTGCGACTGCATGAAGTGGCAGCGCATGTATTGCGGCTCTGTGGAGAAGTGAACGCAGCCCACCACGCGCGTGGCCGTTAGCGTGGTCATGGCGTCGTCGTAGATCGCCAGAACGCAGAGGTCGTACATCGTGCCTGCCGCCAGATTGTTGACCGTGATGCTTTTACTGGTCGGAGGAATCATTCTGCAAAGAGAGAAACAGCAATCAACAAACATGTACACTAATGAAAGTGCAAAGCTAGTTTAACACTGAAGGTGCGTCACAGTTCGTATACCATTTTGTAATATAAATTGGGTGAGTAGTGAAAATTCAAGAAAGAAAAAGTGCACTTTAAATACTCGGATGACGCACTTAATTAACCGAAAAACGACATTGAATGACAAAATAACCGTATAAAATTACACTACTAGACGGTGCAGTGTATAGTTCGTCATTTGGAAAACAACTCGACAACAGAAATAATAGGATGTTCATCGTATGATCTTGTTTATGATTAATCAATTGGAAGAATTCGTTTAGCCCTTTTGAGGAAGGAAACAAGAGGAAAATCAGTGCAATTGCAAATGGTGAGAAAAATGATAAATCATATCATGTCCAACAAAACCATTTGAATTATTATTTGAGTATTGATTTTGATCATTTGATTTATTTAGGTTCTCTCACAGTTATGAACAAATGTTCTCCCAGTAACATTTATAGAACGTTTGTTCAAAGTTATCTGGTCTTTAATAATGTTAAAACATTATTTATACATCGTTCATGGAACGTTTTTCTGAAATGTTACTGCCTGTTTCAGAACGTTCAGAGAACATTCAAAATAACGTTACTATAATGTTTGAAGAATGATATTTCCTTATGTTTCTCCAGACCGGCTATATATACAGTATATAAATTAACTAAATTAATAATTTTTGTATTACAACAAAAATGAACCATCACTGAACTTACATAAGCTGGACTGTGACGCTATTTTCTTCTAGAAGCAAACTTTTTTGCATTATTTTCCTGTTATCTCTGTAAAGCTGCTTTGAAACACTCTATTGTAAAAAGCGCTGTATGAATAAAGATGACTTGACTTAACATTTGCATAGCCAAAATGTTTTTGAAACGTTTTAAAAAAAGAATGTTTTGAATATTCAGAGAACTTTCAGAAATAACGTTTTCAAAACTTAATGAAAAGTTAGCTAAATGTTTCGTCATCCGGGTCACGGCCTTTAAAGACACGCATTGTAATTTGAATCTACAGATGCGAATAGAAAATGTGCAATAAACAAGTGCAGTTTATCAGTGGATGTAATAAACAAAGTCTCGCATGCAGTGTCTTGCTGAAAAAACTTATTATTCGTGCATCTGTTTTATGAAATTGATTATTTGAGGATCTGGATATTTGATTTACTATTTTATTTTTTTACAGGAGAAACTTTCATAAAAAGGTGTTTAAATAGATGTTTTAACGACTTATCCATTTTCTTTTTAGCTATAAATTAAATAATAATAAGCTACAAAACAAATGAAAACGACAAAATGAATTATTATTATTAGTATATAATATTTGTAATAGTACAGAATTGAATAAAAAACCTTTTGAGGAAGAAAAAAGAGACAGAAATTAAAGTCCAATTGTAAATGATGATTTGATGGCAAATCACTTTTAAACAAGTATTACAAAAACATTTGATTCATCATTTGAGGAACTGTTTTGAGAATTTGATTTATTATTTTAGAATTTGAACATTTCATTTTTAATTTTAGTTGGACAAATTCCAATAGAAGTCTGTCAACACACCTAATATTTTAGCGGCAGCATAAACACAGTCCAATGATAGGCTTTAACTATAAATTAAATAATAATAGGAAAGTACGACAGACAAAATAAATAATGTGTATCTTTACCAACATGCTATCATGAACTAACCAATCAGTAACTACGTCTAACGGGATAACAGTAAATAGTTTTATTTACCAAAGAAACAGCTCAGAAGAGTAATTCGTTCAGGAATTGGTGAGACTTCTCATTCCGCTGTATGTATTTGAATCATTAAAACAAATCAACTCATTAATACGGGAAAATCACTGGTCACTCTGTAGCAATTGAGGAAACATTGCATTGCATTTTAGTGCTTTCTGTCTGTGAAGGCAGAAGAATACACCTGTGAGGAACATTAGCGGAGCAAAACTTTATATAACTTCGGTAATATAAAATGTTCCCAACCCTACTCCTCATCTGAGGGTGATTTTGTGAAGCTTATCTGCAGTTCGGCAGAGCAGAGAATATAGTCATAAAGCCATAAAGCAACAGCATCTCTCTCGTTCCCAAACCCAGAGCCACATCTCCCTTCATGAGCCGCTGAAACCCTCCAGACCGTTAATATTACTGCTGCTCAGTTTATGCACTTTCTTCTATCCTCCGACATCATTTTTATAGTCCGTATGGCCAGCTGAGCTGCTTGGGAGGCGAGAAGGCTGTTTCACCAAATACACATCACAAACCTGTCGTACGTGACTCAAACAACTTATGGAAGTTACATAAAGAAGCTTTAGCAGCTCAGACTCTTGTGTTGTTTTAATTTATGTGCAATATTCACAGCTCTCTGAAACACTGCACTATTTAATGCTATAGGTGAATAGGATAAAAAATGTAACTTCAATTCAACTCACATTTATTAGTATAGCGCTTTTCACAATACACATCGTTTCAAAGCAGCTTTACAAAAAATGCATGAGTCTAGATTACAGTTTAGAGTGATCTGTTTTCAGAGGAACTATCTAAGTTATGTATTTCAGAAATAAACATATGCAAAATCACAGTTAGCTAAAATGTATTAATTTAAACAATGTAATAATTTAATGCAGAAACAATGAGCTCATTGAAGTAATGAATACTTGTAACTAACAGATATCTCTCTACTATCTCAGTTAATTCACTGCATTTAGAATCACAAAGTCTTTTGTATTATAAGTTTTCTGAAATGTTATGTTTAAATACGCAAATGAGGCATTATCTAATTAAATATGCACCAAGTTCCAGAACATAAATCTGAGCATTGGATAAAGCCAGGTTAAAAATTATTGTTTGATTTTACTGACATATTTGAGTTGAAGGTTTTTATAGAGGGGATTTTGGATTTCTCTTTTTATCACTCCATAAATCAGAAAATACTGTCAGCAGACAGAAAAATACATATTCGCCATGTTTTTAGGAATAAAATGTTAAATAAATATGATGTGAATGATATATAAACAAACCCCTCAGTAAAAACCTTCAGAATATAGATAGGAATAAACCTGTAAATGTTGGTGTGTATAAGTGCAGCTGAAGTGGAGATAAAAATCTTTAAAGATATGAAGTGCAATGGAAATCTTGTTGAAATCTTGGTGAATAGGATAAAAAATGTAACTAATAAATATCTTTCTACTATCTCAGTTAATTCAATACATTTAGAATAGATTTGTAGAGCAATGGAAATCTACAGATGCAAATAGATAAAGTGTGATAAAAGTATATTTCATAAAAGCGAAACTCAAAATTGACCAGTGCATGAAAAAACTAGTTTTGCATGCAGTGTCTTGCCTAAAAGGTGTTTCTAAACCAACATTCTTACCTGTACACTAAAGAGTCGTCGTAAGTGCCGTTGTATTGGACCTGGAACATCCGAATCCCGGGAATATTCCGCTGAAAGTTGAACTTCACCAGAGCCGAAGAAGCGGTGATTTCAGAGATCAGGACTCTCTTCTCCTGTCCTCCCTTAGTGTTGCCTATTGAAGAACCGGCTTCGGTCTTGGCAGAAGTCGCGATATCGGAGGATCCCGGGTCCGGCTCCTGGACCAAACTGGTGTCGTTGGTGAAATGCGGAAGCTTAGTGATGGTCAGATCCACCGTTTGCTGAGCCTCCCCAGACGGGTTTGATGCAACACAAGTAAAAGATCCTGAGTCCTTCACCGTGCTAATCAGAATATCCAGCGTTCCGTCCGTGTGGACGACGGTTCGACTGGAGTTGAACACTAGCCTCCCGTCGGGAGCGATCCAGTGTATGACGGGATCCGGGTCTCCACGGGCTTTACAGCGTAAAGAAACCTGTTGGCCTTCAAGCGCACGGGTTTCTTGCGAGTGTCGAGTGATTAGCGGCGGCTCGCACAAGAACTCCTCCTCGGAAACGGTCCAGAAATAGCGTCCGGCGAGATGTTGTGGCGCCGCACACGTCTCAAGATCGTCCTCGCGCCGTAGCCGTCGGAGCCACAGCAACTCGCAGTTACAATGCAGCGGGTTTCCTCCGAAACTCAACGCGAACGACGACGGACCCAAAACGCCTGATGTGGCAAGAACTCCTGCGCGCTGGAAAACCGGATCGGGCGGTAGCTTATGCAACTTATTAGACGTGACGTCCAGTCGCTTAAGCTTCTGAAGCCCGGAGAACGTTCCTTCAGGGATGTAGTTAATCATGTTATGATCCATGTTTAAAGTATGCAAGCTAACCATGAGCTGGATAGCGATCCAAGGCGCGCTTTCCAAGTTGTTGTAGGATAAATCGAGCTCTTCAAGAGCCAGGAGGTCGTTAAACGCTCCTATGTGGATGTGTGTGAGCTGGTTATTATTGAGGATTAGATGGTGAAGCTTTGACATGCCGCTAAACGTATCGTTCGTTATATGCGTCAAGCGGTTGCTGTCCAGGTGAAGCGCGCGCAGGTTTTCAAGGTCATTGAAAGCGTGAGGCGTGACGGAGCCTATCGTGTTCCTCGAGAGAGTCAGGTCCACCAGTTTGGTCATGTTGGCGAAGTCCTTGCGCTTGATTCCCGTGATGAAATTGTCCCCCAGTCTGAGTTCGACGGTGCGTCGGTCGATGTTTGGAGGGACAAACAACAGACCCTTTTTATCACACAAGGTTGCCAGATTGGGGGACAGAACTTGGCAGATGCACCGCTTGGGACAAACTTGGATCTTCTGGGCTTTCAAAGCCATTACAACAACCATCAAATAAATGAGTAGCATCTCCATCTGGGTTGCTGGTATTGGTTAAACCACCTGTGGGGGAGCAAACGTGAGAAAAGATGTGAGTGTGAAAGACATTAATACTTTAATTCAGCAAGGACGCGTTAAGTTGTGACAGTAATGTTACAAAAGATTCTATTTCAAATAAAAAACTTTCTATTCACCAAAGAATCCTGAAAAATAAAATTCATTGGCATTGACAAAAATGACTCTTTTCAACATTGATAATAGTCATAAATGTTTCTTGATCATCAAATCATCATATTATAGTGATTTCTGAAGGATCATGTGACACTGAAGACTGGAGTAATGATGCTGAAAATTCAGCTTTGATCACAGAAATAAATTACACTTTATTATATATTCACATAGAAAACAGCTGATTTACATTATAATAATATTTAACAATATTATTGTATTTTTGATAATATAAATGCAGCTTTGGTGAGCAGAAGAGACTCTTTTATAAACATTAAAACAATTCAAATCAAACTTTTGAATGGTAGTGTACACTATACAAAATGATTTAGAGTTATTTTTGTAAAAAAAAGTGTTCTTAGTAATTATTTGTGAAATTTACTAGCAGTTTCAGAGTGAATATTGTTTATTTTTCAGTCTTGCATTGAAGTATTTCCTTTATTTTTCCTTTTAAACGTTAGGGCAGATTTAGCTTTTTAATAGTCATTTTAGTGTAAAAAAAACCCACGAGTCGTTGATATGCATTTGAATTTCGATTCATTAATAAGTCTATTTTACAGGAAGACAAATGTGTATTCAGGAGCGAAACACATGAGCTACAAGACTCCAGCTTTGTTTTTCTTCTATCTTTAATACATGTGCAAACAAATCAAATAATCATGTGCAAACGACTGTTTCTCACAAAACATCATGTCTGAAGCTTTCTGGGGACATTTACACTAAAGCTCATCCTCTGTTTTTGATATGATAATGTTGATCCTTTCATCTGTGTGTTTGGTGAGATGAAAGACTCGTCAGAATTATTCTGATGTCTCAAAAGACAAAAAGCATCAACACAGATGGAGAGACACGTCAGTGATTTCACTCGGCTCTTCACAGTTACTCATGTTACTTATTAACTTGCACAGGATGAGAAATGTATTCTCTGAATGACTCTAAAGTCCTTGAAAACATATAACATTTCAGTTTTGATTAGAATGGTTCTTTGCAAAGATGAATGTTTAATTGGGGAGTGTTTAATCGTGTGTGGAATTGTATTATAAATTATGGTCTCAGATTACAAAAACGTGTTCTGAGAAACTTCCCATTCATTATTTATCAAAGTTATTTGAACGTTCAAAACATCCAGATTTTTAATTATTTTAAAAAATGTTTTTGCTTGGTTATTCTGACTTTATAACACAATTGCAACTTTATATCTCTGAATTCCGAGTTTATATCTCTCAATTCTGACTTTATATCTCTCAATTCTGACTTTATATCACACAATTCTGACTTTATATCTCGCAATTCTGACTTTATATCTCTCAATTCTGACTTTATATCTCTCAATTTTGACTTTATATCTCTCAATTCTGACTTTATATCTCTCAATTCTGACTTTATATCTCTCAATTCTGACTTTATATCTCTCAATTCTGACTTTATATCTCTCAATTCTGACTTTATATCTCTCAATTCTGACTTTATATCACGCAATTCTGACTTTATATCTCTCAATTCTGACTTTATATCTCACAATTCTGACTTTATATCTCTCAATTCTGACTTTATATCTCTCAATTCTGACTTTATATCTCTCAAATCCGAGTTTATATCTGTCAATTTTGACTTTATATCACGCAATTCTGACTTTATATCTCACAATTCTGACTTTATATCTCTCAATTCTGACTTTATATCTCTCAAATCCGAGTTTATATCTGTCAATTTTGACTTTATATCTCTCAATCTTGACTTTATATCACGCAATTCTGACTTTATATCTCTCAATTCTGACTTTATATCTCTCAATTCTGACTTTATATCTCTCAAATCCGAGTTTATATCTGTCAATTTTGACTTTATATCACGCAATTCTGACTTTATATCACGCAATTCTGACTTTATATCTCTCAATCTTGACTTTATATCACGCAATTCTGACTTTATATCTCTCAATTCTGACTTTATATCTCACAATTCTGACTTTATATCTCTCAATTCTGACTTTATATCTCTCAAATCCGAGTTTATATCTGTCAATTTTGACTTTATATCACGCAATTCTGACTTTATATCACCCAATTCTGACTTTATATCACACAATTCTGACTTTATATCTCTCAATTCTGACTTTATAACACGCAATTCTGACTTTATATCTCTCAATTCTGACTTTATATCTCACAATTCTGACTTTATATCACGCAATTCTGACTTTATATCTCTCAATTCTGACTTTATATCTCACAATTCTGACTTTATAACACGCAATTCTGACTTTATATCTCTCAATTCTGACTTTATATCTCTCAATTCTGACTTTATATCTCACAATTCTGACTTTATATCTCTCAATTCTGACTTTATATCTCACAATTCTCACTTTATATCTCACAATTCTGACTTTATATCTCTCAATTCTGACTTTATAACACGCAATTCTGACTTTATATCACACAATTCTGACTTTATATCTCTCAATTCTGACTTTATATCTCTCAATTCTGACTTTATATCTCTCAATTCTGACTTTATATCTCTCAATTCTGACTTTATATCTCTCAATTCTGACTTTATAACACAATTGCAACTTTATATCTCTGAATTCCGAGTTTATATCTCTCAATTCTGACTTTATATCTCTCAATTCTGACTTTATATCTCTCAATTCTGACTTTATATCACACAATTCTGACTTTATATCTCTCAATTCTGACTTTATATCTCTCAAATCCGAGTTTATATCTGTCAATTTTGACTTTATATCACGCAATTCTGACTTTATATCACCCAATTCTGACTTTATATCACACAATTCTGACTTTATATCTCTCAATTCTGACTTTATAACACGCAATTCTGACTTTATATCTCTCAATTCTGACTTTATATCTCACAATTCTGACTTTATATCACGCAATTCTGACTTTATATCTCTCAATTCTGACTTTATATCTCACAATTCTGACTTTATAACACGCAATTCTGACTTTATATCTCTCAATTCTGACTTTATATCTCTCAATTCTGACTTTATATCTCACAATTCTGACTTTATATCTCTCAATTCTGACTTTATATCTCACAATTCTCACTTTATATCTCACAATTCTGACTTTATATCTCTCAATTCTGACTTTATAACACGCAATTCTGACTTTATATCACACAATTCTGACTTTATATCTCTCAATTCTGACTTTATATCTCTCAATTCTGACTTTATATCTCTGAATTCTGACTTTATATCTCTCAATTCTGACTTTATATCTCTCAATTCTGACTTTATAACACAATTGCAACTTTATATCTCTGAATTCCGAGTTTATATCTCTCAATTCTGACTTTATATCTCTCAATTCTGACTTTATATCTCTCAATTCTGACTTTATATCACACAATTCTGACTTTATATCTCGCAATTCTGACTTTATATCTCTCAATTCTGACTTTATATCTCTCAATTTTGACTTTATATCTCTCAATTCTGACTTTATATCTCTCAATTCTGACTTTATATCACACAATTCTGACTTTATATCTCTCAATTCTGACTTTATATCTCTCAATTCTGACTTTATATCTCTCAATTCTGACTTTATATCTCTCAATTCTGACTTTATATCACGCAATTCTGACTTTATATCTCTCAATTCTGACTTTATATCTCACAATTCTGACTTTATATCTCTCAATTCTGACTTTATATCTCTCAATTCTGACTTTATATCTCTCAAATCCGAGTTTATATCTGTCAATTTTGACTTTATATCACGCAATTCTGACTTTATATCTCACAATTCTGACTTTATATCTCTCAATTCTGACTTTATATCTCTCAAATCCGAGTTTATATCTGTCAATTTTGACTTTATATCTCTCAATCTTGACTTTATATCACGCAATTCTGACTTTATATCTCTCAATTCTGACTTTATATCTCACAATTCTGACTTTATATCTCTCAATTCTGACTTTATATCTCTCAAATCCGAGTTTATATCTGTCAATTTTGACTTTATATCACGCAATTCTGACTTTATATCACGCAATTCTGACTTTATATCTCTCAATCTTGACTTTATATCACGCAATTCTGACTTTATATCTCTCAATTCTGACTTTATATCTCACAATTCTGACTTTATATCTCTCAATTCTGACTTTATATCTCTCAAATCCGAGTTTATATCTGTCAATTTTGACTTTATATCACGCAATTCTGACTTTATATCACCCAATTCTGACTTTATATCACACAATTCTGACTTTATATCTCTCAATTCTGACTTTATAACACGCAATTCTGACTTTATATCTCTCAATTCTGACTTTATATCTCACAATTCTGACTTTATATCACGCAATTCTGACTTTATATCTCTCAATTCTGACTTTATATCTCACAATTCTGACTTTATAACACGCAATTCTGACTTTATATCTCTCAATTCTGACTTTATATCTCTCAATTCTGACTTTATATCTCACAATTCTGACTTTATATCTCTCAATTCTGACTTTATATCTCACAATTCTGACTTTATATCTCACAATTCTGACTTTATATCTCTCAATTCTGACTTTATAACACGCAATTCTGACTTTATATCACACAATTCTGACTTTATATCTCTCAATTCTGACTTTATATCTCTCAATTCTGACTTTATATCTCTCAATTCTGACTTTATATCTCTCAATTCTGACTTTATATCTCTCAATTCTGACTTTATATCTCTCAATTCTGACTTTATATCTCTCAATTCTGACTTTATATCTCAGAATTCTGACTTTATATCTCTCAATTCTGACTTTATATCACACAATTCTGACTTTATATCTCTCAATTCTGACTTTATATCTCTCAATTTTGACTTTATATCTCTGAATTCTGACTTTATATCTCTGAATTCTGACTTTATATCACACAATTCTGACTTTATATCACACAATTCTGACTTTATATCTCTCAATTCTGACTTTATATCTCTCAATTTTGACTTTATATCTCTGAATTCTGACTTTATATCACACAATTCTGACTTTATATCTCTCAATTCTGACTTTATATCACACAATTCTGACTTTATATCTCTCAATTCTGACTTTATATCTCTCAATTCGGACTTTATATCTCTCAATTCTGACTTTATATCTCACAATTCTGACTTTATATCTCTCAATTTTGACTTTATATCACGCAATTCTGACTTTATATCTCTCAATTCTGACTTTATATCTCACAATTCTGACTTTATATCTCTCAATTTTGACTTTATATCACGCAATTCTGACTTTATATCACACAATTCGACTTTATATCTCTCAATTCTGACTTTATATCACGCAATTCTGACTTTATATCTCTCAATTCTGACTTTATAACACGCAATTCGGACTTTATATCTCTCAATTCTGACTTTATATCTCACAATTCTGACTTTATATCACGCAATTCTGACTTTATATCTCACAATTCTGACTTTATATCTCTCAATTCTGACTTTATAACACGCAATTCGGACTTTATATCTCTCAATTCTGACTTTATATCTCACAATTCTGACTTTATATCACGCAATTCTGACTTTATATCTCACAATTCTGACTTTATATCACGCAATTCTGACTTTATATCTCACAATTCGACTTTATATCTCTCAATTCTGACTTTATAACACGCAATTCGGACTTTATATCTCTCAATTCTGACTTTATAACACGCAATTCGGACTTTATATCTCTCAATTCTGACTTTATATCTCACAATTTTGACTTTATATCACGCAATTCTGACTTTATATCTCTCAATTCAGACTTTATATCACGCAATTTCTGACTTTATATCTCTCAATTCTGACTTTATATCACGCAATTCTGACTTTATATCTCTCAATTCTGACTTTATATCTCACAATTCTGACTTTATATCTCTCAATTTTGACTTTATATCACGCAATTCTGACTTTATATCACGCAATTCTGACTTTATATCATGCAATTCTGACTTTATATCACGCAATTCTGACTTTATATCTCAATTCTGACTTTATATCACACAATTCTGACTTTATATCTCAATTCGGACTTTATAACACAATTCGGACTTTATATCTCTCAATTCTGACTTTATATCACACAATTTTGACTTTATATCACGCAATTCTGACTTTATATCACGCAATTCTGACTTTATATCATGCAATTCTGACTTTATATCACGCAATTCTGACTTTATATCTCAATTCTGACTTTATATCACACAATTCTGACTTTATATCTCAATTCGGACTTTATCTCACAATTCTGACTTTATATCTCTCAATTCAGACTTTATATCATGCAATTCTGACTTTATATCACACAATTCTGACTTTATATCTCAATTCTGACTTTATATCTCTCAATTCTGACTTTATATCTCAATTCTGACTTTATATCACACAATTCTGACATTATATCTCAATTCTGACTTTATAACACACAATTCTGACTTTATATCTCTCAATTTTGACTTTATATCACGCAATTCTGACTTTATATCACGCAATTCTGACTTTATATCATGCAATTCTGACTTTATATCACGCAATTCTGACTTTATATCTCAATTCTGACTTTATATCACACAATTCTGACTTTATATCTCAATTCGGACTTTATCTCACAATTCTGACTTTATATCTCTCAATTCAGACTTTATATCATGCAATTCTGACTTTATATCACACAATTCTGACTTTATATCTCAATTCTGACTTTATATCTCTCAATTCTGACTTTATATCTCAATTCTGACTTTATATCACACAATTCTGACTTTATATCTCAATTCTGACTTTATAACACACAATTCTGACTTTATATCTCTCAATTTTGACTTTATAACACGCAATTTTGACTTTACATCTCTCAATTCTGACTTTATATCTCTCAATTCTGAATTTATATCTTTCAATTCTGACTTTATATCTCACAATTCTGACTTTATATCTCTCAATTATGACTTTATATCACGCAATTCTGACTTTTTATCTCTCAATTCTGACTTTATATCTCTCAATTCTGACTTTATATCTCTCAATTCTGACTTTATATCTCGCAATTCTGACTTTATATCTCTCAATTCTGACTTTATATCTCTCAATTCTGACTTTATATCTCGAAATTCTGACTTTATATCTCGCAATTCTGACTTTATATCTCGCAATTCTGACTTATTATCTCGCAATTCTGACTTTATATAATGCAATTCTGACTTTATATCACGCAATTCTGACTTTATATAACGCAATTCTGACTTTATAACACACAATTCTGACTTTATAACACACAATTCTGACTTTATAACACGCAATTGTAAGATAAAAAGTCAGATTTGTGAGAAAAAGTCGCAATTACCTTTTTTATTTTTTATTCTGTGGCGGAAACAAGCCTCCATAGTTATGTGAACATTCCATTTTGCAACCTTTATGTGAATGTTACTTTTGAATGTCATTACATTTAAAAAACGTTTGATGAATGTCCAACAAAAAAAACGAAGTATAAATACTGTTTTTGTCCTAATGTTTTGAGAACATTATCAAAGAACAGATAACTTTGAACGAACGTTCTATTAACGTTACTGGAAGAACACTTCCCTGTTTTCTGTGATGTGCATTTACAGAGAAACCTTGAGCACTCGCTTCATTTTGTAGTCTGGGCTTTGAATGTTTCCCGTTCTGAACGAGCATCTAAAACATCAGATCAGGTCTCGTCCCTGTCGTTTGTAACCTTGGAAATTCCCATCGTCGAATGTGTGTTTTGAAGATGTGACGATCTCACGGCTGATAAGCCTCTGAACGGTTGCAGCCGCTCGGAGCGCATGTGATGATAACCTGTCATACATCAGGCCTGTGATCGTAAGCGTCGGGAGCATTACACTGTCATGCAGACGATAGAGGGAGACCTGCGTGTAAAAACAGGTAATAAAAGTGAAGTATGCAAGCGACAGCTGACAGGCGGCGCAGTGAAAAACACGAGCGTGCTGAACTATTAAATGTGTGAAATAAGCAACACGAACACACCAAAGATCAGACCGGTTGATCTTTGTCACATAAAAAGTCCAGGCTTTAAAGATTGACATTCTGCCACTGAGGAAGAGTCTCTTCTGCTCATCAAAGCTGCATTTATTTGATTAAAAATACATCAAAACAGTAATATTGTGAAATATTATGACAATTTAAAATATCTGTTTTCTATGTGAATATCTAGTAAAGTGTAATGTATTCCTGTGATCAAAGCTGAATTTTCAGCATCATTACTCCAGTCTTCAGTGTCACATGATCCTTCAGAAATCACTATAATATGATGATTTGATGCTCAAGAAACATTTATGATTATTATCATTGTTGAAGAACAGCATTTCTCTGAAATAGAATGTTTTGCAACATTATAAATGTCTTTACTGCCAATTTGATCAATTAAATTCATCCTTGATGCATAAAAGTATTGATTTATTTTATTTATTTCCCCAAAAAAATTCTTACCGTCCCCAATCTTTTGAACGGTTGAGTTTAATGTTACAAAAGATTCTATTTCAGATAAATGCTGTTCTTTTCAACTTTCTATTCATCAAAGAATCCTGAAAGAAATGTAAATAACTGTTTTCAACACTGATAAAACAGATGATTTACAGTAGAATAATATTTCACTGTTTATACTGTGTTTTTAATCATATAAATGCAGCCTTGGTGAGTAGAAGAGACTTCTTTAAAAACATTAAAAATATCACAGATCCAGAACTTTGACTGGTAGTGTGTCTCATGCATTGAAACATGTTGTAATAAACCAACTGGGTTTTGTCTGTGTTTAGGCAGGTGATGATGTCACACTCCCTGCATGTGAAATGAGCTTCCGATCAGGGCTTTATTGAGTGTGAGTGTGAGTGTGTGTGTGTGTGTGTGTGTGTGTCTGGTGTTTTCAGACCAGCTGCCAGCATTAGCATTAGCAAAGCGTCTGATGTTCAGCTTCCCCTCAGAAGCATCGCTGTGAATGTGATATTTTTGTGTCTATTTTATGTCCAATCTTTCCAAGCCAACCCTCACTGAGTCATGACAGAAACCGCATGACGATCTCCTGTGTGCGCGCACACACACACACACACACACACACACACACACACACACACACACACACACACACTTACACACACACTCACACACACACACACACACACACACACACACACACACACACACACACACACACACACACACACACACACACACACTCACACACACACACACACACACACACACACACACACACACACACACACACACACACACACACACACACACACACACTCGCTGGAGCAGGACAGTGAGGATACAGGCCAATGAGCGATTCATAAACTCTGGCGCTCTTACCGTTTTTGTTTTTGTCAATGAAATGAATGTACTATATTTTAGTTTGATTATTTTTTTTTATTTCAATATTTTGTATTTTTTTTAGGGGATTTTATGGTACTAAATTATTTTTCTGCTGTATTTATAATCCATTTATTCACTTTTTGAGCATAGACCTGATAATTAAATGTGATCTCTTTTCAAAGACGACACGTGGCAGATTATTGCTGAAGTGAAAAAAAGTGAATATAAAAAAGTTACAGAATTTTACGTTTATTATGAAAAATGCACAAAAATACTATTTTAAATTTTTATATGAAATACATATTTTCTAAATCACGTTTTACTCTAAAACTGCAAGAAAATCTATAAATCTAATAAATCTAAGCAAGTTGTGTTGCACATGTGAGTTGATATCTCAGTGAATGAGCGTTCAGTGAGAGTGTGTTCGGCTGCAGTACCAAACGCTTCCACTAGAGGAAACTCATTCATTTACAATGCGCTCGTTTCTGATCTCGAGGAGCACAAGTGTCACTATTGTTTACACGACCATTAAACCTGTTTTTGTGTTCACACAGCAAGTGCCAAAACCTTTACAAAGTTTTGTCTCATTCCAATGAAGTAAAACATTTTTATTATTATTACTCATTATTACTCTTTATTACTCATTAGTACACTTTATTACTCTTTATTACTCATTCTTACTCTTTATTACAAATCATTACTCTTTATTACTCTTTATTACTCTTTATTGCTCATCATTACTTTTTATTACTCTTTATTACTCATTATTACTCTATTACTACTCTTTATTACTCTTTATTACTCATCATTACTCATTATTACTCTTTATTGCTCTTTATTACTCACTCATCATTACTCATCATTACTCATTATTACTCTTTAATACTCATTATTACTCTTTATTACTCTTTATTACTCAGTATTACTCATTATTACTCTTTATTACTCATTAGTACACTTTATTACTCTTTATTACACATTAGTACACTTTATTACTCTTTATTACTCATTAGTACACTTTATTACTCTTTATTACTCTTTATTACTCATCATCACTCATTATTATTCATTATTACTCATCATTATTCATTATTATTCTTTATTACTCATCATTATTCATTATTACTCTTTATATTACTCATTATTACTCATTATTACTCATCATCACTCATCATCACTCATCATCACTCATTATTACCCATCATTACTCTTTATTACTCTTTATTGCTCATTATTACTCATTATTACTCATCATCACTCATTATTACTCATCATCACTCATCATCACTCATTATTACTCATCATCACTCATTATCACTCATCATCACTCATTATTACTCATCATCACTCATTATTACCCATCATTACTCTTTATTACTCTTTATTGCTCATTATTACTCATTATTACTCATCATCACTCATTATTACTCATCATCACTCATTATTACTCATCATCACTCATTATTACTCATCATCACTCATTATTACTCATCATCACTCATCATCACTCATCATCAATCATTATTACTCATTATTACTCATCATCACTCATCATCACTCATCATCACTCATTATTACTCATTATTACTCATTATTACTCTTTATTACTCATCATTACTCTTTATTACTCATTAATACTCTTTATTACTCATTATTACTCTTCATTGCTCATTATTACTCATTATTACTCATTATTACTCATTAATACTCTTTATTACTCTTTATTACTCATTATTACTCATCATCACTCATTATTACTCATCATCACTCATTATTACTCATCATCACTCATCATCACTCATTATTACTCATCATCACTCATTATTACTCATCATCACTCATTATTACTCATCATCACTCATTATCACTCATCATCACTCATCATCACTCATTATTACTCATCATCACTCATTATTACTCATCATCACTCATTATTACTCATCATCACTCATTATTACTCATCATCACTCATTATTACTCATCATCACTCATTATTACTCATCATCACTCATCATCACTCATTATTACTCATCATCACTCATTATTACTCATCATCACTCATTATTACTCATCATCACTCATCATCACTCATTATTACTCATCATCACTCATTATTACTCATCATCACTCATTATTACTCATCATCACTCATCATCACTCATTATTACTCATCATCACTCATTATTACTCATCATCACTCATTATTACTCATCATCACTCATCATCACTCATTATTACTCATCATCACTCATTATTACTCATCATCACTCATCATCACTCATTATTACTCATTATTACTCATCATCACTCATTATCACTCATCATCACTCATCATCACTCATTATTACTCATCATCACTCATTATTACTCATCATCACTCATTATTACTCATCATCACTCATTATTACTCATCATCACTCATTATTACTCATCATCACTCATTATTACTCATCATCACTCATCATCACTCATTATTACTCATCATCACTCATTATTACTCATCATCACTCATTATTACTCATCATCACTCATCATCACTCATTATTACTCATCATCACTCATTATTACTCATCATCACTCATTATTACTCATCATCACTCATCATCACTCATCATCACTCATTATTACTCATCATCACTCATTATTACTCATCATCACTCATCATCACTCATTATTACTCATCATCACTCATTATTACTCATCATCACTCATCATCACTCATTATTACTCATCATCACTCATTATTACTCATTATTACTCATCATTACTCTTTATTACTCTTTATTACTCATTACTCTTCATTGCTCATTAATACTCATCATCACTCATTATTACTCATCATCACTCATTATTACTCATCATCACTCATCATCACTCATTATTACTCATCATCACTCATTATTACTCATCATCACTCATCATCACTCATTATTACTCATCATCACTCATTATTAATAATCATCACTCATCATCACTCATTATTACTCATCATCACTCATTATTACTCATCATCACTCATTATTACTCATCATCACTCATCATCACTCATCATCACTCATTATTACTCATCATCACTCATTATTACTCATCATCACTCATTATTACTCATCATCACTCATCATCACTCATTATTACTCATCATCACTCATTATTACTCATCATCACTCATCATCACTCATTATTACTCATCATCACTCATTATTACTCATCATCACTCATCATCACTCATTATTACTCATCATCACTCATTATTACTCATCATCACTCATTATTACTCATCATCACTCATCATCACTCATTATTACTCATCATCACTCATTATTACTCATCATCACTCATCATCACTCATTATTACTCATCATCACTCATTATTACTCATTATTACTCATCATTACTCTTTATTACTCATTACTCTTCATTGCTCATTAATACTCTTTATTACTCATTATTACTCATTATTACTCTTTATTCTCAGCGTTCTGCTACTGTTACTGGAGGAGTGTGTGTTCATGACTCTGAGCGTTCTGCTACTGTTACTGGAGGAGTGTGTGTTCATGATTCTGAGTGTTCTGCTACTGTTACTGGAGGAGTGTGTGTTCATGATTCTGAGTGTTCTGCTACTGTTACTGGAGGAGTGTGTGTTCATGATTCTGAGTGTTCTGCTACTGTTACTGGAGGAGTGTGTGTTCATGACTCTGAGTGTTCTGCTACTGTTACTGGAGGAGTGTGTGTTCATGACTCTGAGTGTTCTGCTACTGTTACTGGAGGAGTGTGTGTTCATGACTCTGAGTGTTCTGCTACTGTTACTGGAGGAGTGTGTGTTCATGACTCTGAGTGTTCTGCTACTGTTACTGGAGGAGTGTGTGTTCATGACTCTGAGTGTTCTGCTACTGTTACTGGAGTGTGTGTTCATGACTCTGAGTGTTCTGCTACTGTTACTGGAGGAGTGTGTATTCATGACTCTGAGCGTTCTGCTACTGTTACTGGAGGAGTGTGTGTTCATGACTCTGAGCGTTCTGCTACTGTTACTGGAGGAGTGTGTGTTCATGATTCTGAGTGTTCTGCTACTGTTACTGGAGGAGTGTCTGTTCATGACTCTGAGCGTTCTGCTACTGTTACTGGAGGAGTGTGTGTTCATGACTCTCAGTGTTCTGCTACTGTTACTGGAGTGTGTGTTCATGACTCTGAGCGTTCTGCTACTGTTACTGGAGGAGTGTGTGTTCATGACTCTGAGCGTTCTGCTACTGTTACTGGAGGAGTGTGTGTTCATGACTCTCAGTGTTCTGCTACTGTTACTGGAGTGTGTGTTCATGACTCTGAGCGTTCTGCTACTGTTACTGGAGGAGTGTGTGTTCATGACTCTGAGCGTTCTGCTACTGTTACTGGAGGAGTGTGTGTTCATGACTCTGAGTGTTCTGCTACTGTTACTGGAGGAGTGTGTGTTCATGACTCTCAGTGTTCTGCTACTGTTACTGGAGTGTGTGTTCATGACTCTGAGCGTTCTGCTACTGTTACTGGAGGAGTGTGTGTTCATGACTCTGAGCGTTCTGCTACTGTTACTGGAGGAGTGTGTGTTTATGACTCTGAGTGTTCTGCTACTGTTACTGGAGGAGTGTGTGTTCATGATTCTGAGTGTTCTGCTACTGTTACTGGAGGAGTGTGTGTTCATGATTCTGAGTGTTCTGCTACTGTTACTGGAGGAGTGTGTGTTCATGACTCTGAGTGTTCTGCTACTGTTACTGGAGTGTGTATTCATGACTCTGAGCGTTCTGCTACTGTTACTGGAGGAGTGTGTGTTCATGACTCTCAGTGTTCTGCTACTGTTACTGGAGTGTGTGTTCATGACTCTGAGCGTTCTGCTACTGTTACTGGAGGAGTGTGTGTTCATGACTCTGAGCGTTCTGCTACTGTTACTGGAGGAGTGTGTGTTCATGACTCTCAGTGTTCTGCTACTGTTACTGGAGTGTGTGTTCATGACTCTGAGCGTTCTGCTACTGTTACTGGAGGAGTGTGTGTTCATGATTCTGAGTGTTCTGCTACTGTTACTGGAGGAGTGTGTGTTCATGATTCTGAGTGTTCTGCTACTGTTACTGGAGGAGTGTGTGTTCATGACTCTGAGTGTTCTGCTACTGTTACTGGAGGAGTGTGTGTTCATGACTCTGAGTGTTCTGCTACTGTTACTGGAGGAGTGTGTGTTCATGACTCTGAGCGTTCTGCTACTGTTACTGGAGGAGTGTGTGTTCATGACTCTGAGTGTTCTGCTACTGTTACTGGAGTGTGTGTTCATGACTCTGAGTGTTCTGCTACTGTTACTGGAGGAGTGTGTGTTCATGACTCTGAGCGTTCTGCTACTGTTACTGGAGGAGTGTGTGTTCATGACTCTGAGTGTACTGCTACTGTTACTGGAGGAGTGTGTGTTCATGACTCTGAGTGTTCTGCTACTGTTACTGGAGGACTGTGTGTTCATGACTCTGAGTGTTCTGCTACTGTTACTGGAGTGTGTATTCATGATTCTGAGTGTTCTGCTACTGTTACTGGAGGAGTGTGTGTTCATGACTCTGAGTGTTCTGCTACTGTTACTGGAGTGTGTATTCATGATTCTGAGTGTTCTGCTACTGTTACTGGAGGAGTGTGTGTTCATGACTCTGAGTGTTCTGCTACTGTTACTGGAGTGTGTATTCATGATTCTGAGTGTTCTGCTACTGTTACTGGAGGAGTGTGTGTTCATGATTCTGAGTGTTCTGCTACTGTTACTGGAGTGTGTGTTCATGATTCTGAGTGTTCTGCTACTGTTACTGGAGGAGTGTGTGTTCATGACTCTGAGTGTTCTGCTACTGTTACTGGAGTGTGTATTCATGATTCTGAGTGTTCTGCTACTGTTACTGGAGGAGTGTGTGTTCATGATTCTGAGTGTTCTGCTACTGTTACTGGAGGAGTGTGTGTTCATGATTCTGAGTGTTCTGCTACTGTTACTGGAGGAGTGTGTGTTCATGACTCTGAGTGTTCTGCTACTGTTACTGGAGGAGTGTGTGTTCATGACTCTGAGTGTTCTGCTACTGTTACTGGAGGAGTGTGTGTTCATGATTCTGAGTGTTCTGCTACTGTTACTGGAGGAGTGTGTGTTCATGACTCTGAGTGTTCTGCTACTGTTACTGGAGGAGTGTGTGTTCATGACTCTGAGCGTTCTGCTACTGTTACTGGAGGAGTGTGTGTTCATGA